>NC_141702.1:52546342-52692116 GCF_971803275.1 Cyanistes caeruleus | reverse complement strand
CAGGAAACCAGATGAGTGTCTGGGAGCATCCGGATCAACACGACTATTATTAGAGCAATAAGAGTCTCTTCACAACTGCTTCATGTTGTAAAGGACCATGCTATTAGTAAAAGATTTTTCTTTTTAGACTTTGGTCACATTGTTTTGCAGCCATGGTTCCTACTAAGCTGTAGAGAATTTTTCAAGGCAGATATAACTGGTACTTGATGGTTGGCAAAACAGTGCTAAGACAGAATTATGGACCACTACAGTCAACTCACTGTGTTCTGCTGTGATTCTAGAAGTGCAATATTAAAGTAAACATCTCCTGAAACAGCAGCGTGCTCCATACAGCCAAAGATGATGGTGCCCATGCACAGGGGGTACTGTGCAGTCTGTTTTTGTGTTGGTCCCAGCACATTTTGTCTACAGCTTTTTGTGAAGGACTGGTCTGCATTGTTGTGGTTGCCAGCAAGGTACAGTTTCTACAGAGGCAAACATGTTCAAAAGCGATTCTACATTATTCACATGGCCAACTGAAGCATGTTTGGAATCAGTTTTAAGTAGGAACTAGAGATTGCAAATGCTGTAGGGGGAAGGAAGGGGGACTGTAGGTAGGGTGGGTTAGAAAACACGTCCCTCCAGGATATGTTTGAAGATGTCTTCTGGTTTTATTTCCTGCCTCCTCTTTTTCTGTCTCCACCTCCTTATCTTCTTTTCCTTTCTTTCCTCTCCCTTCTCAAAAGTAGTTCATGTGTTTGTGTGTCTGGGTCAGACTAATAGATTTCATTTTGATGACAGCCCTGGACTATGAAATGAAGGAATTTTCACAGAAAATTTCTAAATCAAATTAAAACATATCTGCTAAAAATCCTTTTTTTATTTTTTTTTTTTTTTTACTGAAAGACTAGAAGGGGGGAAGAAGAAAAATAGTTTTTTGATAGAGGTAATATTTTGTGCTTCTGTCATCAGATATTTATAAATAAAATATGAAACTTTTTGTATGTTTGTCTCCCCACCCTTGGTATCAGTCTTTAGCACAACATGATAGATACTTAGGAGATTATTGTATGACAATTTGCAGGCAAGTAGAGCAATACCTTATCAGATCTGACTCATGACCAGCACATTCACACAAATGGCCAAGTCTACAGATCATTTCAGGGCTCAATGATGTTGCAGCATTCAGCATGCAGAATGTGATTTATTAATCTAAGGTTTGGTTAAATAAATAGACTTTTAAATAAATAGACTTCCATGTGCAGATGGATCTTTTTGTATGTAGGCTGTACTGTATGGTAGCATGCACAGCTGAGAAAGAATTCTTACCCATTTGGGAACTCAGCTGATGCATTTTCTTCTGTTGTTTTTTTACCAATGGAAGTATCAATATAAAACTATTGCCTACTTAAGCCACACAGATTTATATTTACAGAAGTGTAATATTTCTGTTTACACCTTTGCAGATGTATGGCCAGGTCATTTCCTAGTACTTTAGTTCAGTTAGTGAACAGTTAAAATTTAGCTAAATATCACTGATATAAAAAAGCTTATACCACTTATTAAGAATATAACTTGAGTTTAGATGGAGCCCTGTGACAAAGAGGGCAACTTCATTACCACTGCTTGCACCAAATTTGAATTTGACCTCCTGACCTCTGCAGGGTTATAATGCAATTTATTTCAGTCACTTCAGATTTCATTTGAGGTACTTTTCACTGAGAAGGGAATTTAGTTTCATATGTGCTTGAGTAAAGCTGCCAAGAGAAGTCAGGCATGTTCCTCTCATTTATTCCAGTTCCGCTTTAACAGAACCCATCGACACAAGCAATAGGAGAATTTCGTTCATTGTCTGACCATACAGCTATGTGTATCTCATTCTTAATGACTGGAATCAAAAGGAAACTGAGCAAATGTACAGAAAATTGGTCCCTTGGGTCATTTTTAATGACCTACAAAAATAAAGGCCCTGTTAGCTCTTTCTCATTCTAACCTGATTGATTGGTGATGCTTTTGGGGGAAGAAAGGCGAACCTAATCTATTGCACACTCTGAGGTGAACACCGAGATAATAATCATACATGCTCCCTGTTAGAGAGGCCCTTTTCTCAGTAATATTTTTCTTCATTGGCTTCATTACAAGTGTCAAAACATAGCTATCGTTTGAGAAGTGAGTGAAAAAAGTCCTCATCCTACAAACGTTTTTCCCTTTGTCTGCCTACTTTGGGACATTAGGGAGTTCATTTACAGGCAGGGCCAAATCTCAATTTCCCTGTGAAGGAGAAAGTTGACATTGGTGAATATTTAGTGAGAAATGATAGAAGATTTGATCTTGTAAAAGCTGCATCATTACAGAGCAGCAGTCCCTGTAAAATTGCTCGGCATTACTTTACCAGCTAACACTGAAGCTTATTTTAGGATGCTGTGACCCGTGCAGTCCAGTTCACCTGAGTTTGTCTCTATTTCTGTTCCTTATAAAGGGTCCCTACATGATCAAGAAAGAGAAGCATGTGGAGATTTAGACCTCTCTCTGAATTTAGGAATTGGTCAGGATTTAAGTCCTGCTTCTAGCTTTGATCTACTATCATTAGTGGGATAAAGGGAGATTCAGAAGGTAGCTCAAGGTATCTATGCCCTCTTCCTCCTCTAGAAGTACTTACTATCAGTTTCTGTACAATCAGAATACAATCAACAATACAATCAGCCTGCCAAGTCAGTTAGACTTACACACTTGTTGGTAAGCAGATCTGCTGGACTATGTAGAGGGTCCTGATCTCAGAGCTGTTCTTCCCTTTGCACTATGATACCAATGATTAAAAACCTTCCAGAGGCTTCCTGCTCTATCAGCTGTAATCTGATGGTTATCTTTGGAGGGCCTGAGGACAATTTTCTCAGAATTTTGTATTTTTTTCTTGCCTTTACAAATTCTGCTTCTCATGTTTAGTGACATTTCTGAGTGGAATGCAAATCTTCCCCCATGTACTCTGGCATGTATTTGAATGTGCAGCAGAAACAGGCTCTTTCATATTTCAGTCCCTGAAGCCTGAGGTTTAATTAATCATCTAATTCTTAGTTCAAGATTTAATTAATCATCTGATTCTTAGTTCAGATGAGTAAAATTATGCCATGAGTGTTCATTTCATCGTGTTACCTTCTGGCATATTTTCTTCTTCTACCATTCTTCAATCCTTTGGAGTGAAATGTAGATGCAGAAAATAATTCTCTGCATTTTAATTACAGAGAATTATTTACTTGATCAGAGACTTTAAAATTTACTTCCCGCTAAGATTTTCAAAAATAAATAATGAGACTTTTCTATTTAATTATTTTATCCTGAAGGGGAAATATATATGAAAATAGGATATTGTGTAGGTCTGTGTGTGTGTGTGATTATGGGTATTTCATTAAAAACAAATTCTTCATCCTGCCTGTCCCTAGAAATGTGAAAGGTTAGACTTTTTAGACTTACCACCTGTGAGATGAGGGATCACTAGTCCCTTCCTCCTCCCAAGGACCCACAGTGCTCATTCTTGCTATAATGAAGAAGTTGATTGATGGATGTCGCCCTCTATGCTGCTGACATCCTTATCTCCCCCTGCTTTATGCATCAGGCATGACCTCCTTCAGCCAGATGGTTTCTGAGTGCTGCATCCACTGCTCTCTTCCACCAGCCCCTGGGCGCGCTCACCTTCAGCACACATGCCACTTGGCAGCAACCTATATGTCTGTCTGTCAGTGGCTCTGTAATGAGACCAATTTATTAGGTTACATAATCCTACCTCTTTAGGGAAGGGGGGAAAAACTGCACAGTGCGCTGGAAGAAATCAATCCTGGCTTCTAATTCTCAGGACCCTGTGAGGTAATTTCTTGTTAGTAAAAAAAAAAAAAAAAAAAGCAAAAAAAGAAAAAAATACCTTCAGTTAAGACTTACTGTTTTACTGCTTTCTGAAGGGGGTCAGAATCAAAATGCCAGATGCAGCCTCCTCTGGGCTTTGTAGAAGGTCAGGCCCAGCCCAACTGCGTCATTGTTTTCCTGACACAATTGTTTTGCAAGCCATTTTATCAGCCACTGTTGTTTTCTTTAGAAAGCATGCTATTTTGTTATGTTGATGAACTCTGTTGCTTCATTTCATACTTCTTTACTGGGGATACTTAGGAAGAGGAGAAACCTGGGTAAGTCTTCATTGTGATGCTTATTTTACACAGAGAATTGCAAATCTACAAGGTGTCACTGCAGCCTGGCAGTGAAGTGCTAGAGGTTAGGATGTGATACATGAACAGTGAATTTGGACCACAGGTTCTTCTCTTCATGTACTAGGTACTTTATAACTGGTAGCAGCCCTGCACAGCTACGTCCCAGCTCCAATAACTTTAATTGTAAGAAGACAAGATGACAAAATCAAACAAAAAACCCCCAAAACAGCACAAAACAAAAAGAAACCAAAAACCAAAACAAAACCAAAACAAAACAACAAAAAAAACAAAAACAAAAAACAAACAACCAAACAAAAAACCCAACAAAACAAACAAAACAAAATAAGGCAAAAAAATACCCCAAGAAATTTCAATTAAATATTGCCAAAAAATCCAACTGTTAAGAACTTTTTGTCTGGAAATGCCTACAAATTACAGTGAAGTTCAAGGTCTTATTGTGCTAACTCCACCAGTGAAAGGCAATAACAACAACATTAAATTCAGATTGAACCTGGTGCAATATCACCATTGAAATTTGAAACATAGTTTCCCCAGGTTCCCCCGTCAGAGAAAGGCACATTCAGGAGATAATTCAGAGGTTAGATTAATTGAGATGCCCTTTAGAGGTGCCTGATGCAAATGCAGGCCAACCTAGTCTTAACAGACCATTATCCTTCTATAAGAAAAAAAAAGAAGATAGATTATATATAAAAACAATAATCAAAATACAATTTAGAAGCACAACTACATTTTGGGTTCATTCATTTTTGAAACGAAAACAAATTATATTGAAAATATATTAAAACATACTGAAGTTTGTGAGCTTGAAGAGAAACATTTTTAGCAATAGCTAATTGCAAACCCTCAAAAGGAAAAAAAAATACTCTGTGTTTTATGTACTAGATATTAAGTACCCAATGCTCCACTCAAGAACTACTTTTTCCTTACTAAATAAAAAAGGCTAGGGACTGTTCTTTCCAGCTGTGACAGTGAAGTGCTTTGCATCCAAACTTCCTATTGGTAGCCGTCTCTTGCTCATTCCTGCTGCCTCCCAAACTGTGTCTGGGAACTGTTTGGAAGAGTGTTTTTTGGCACAGGCCAAAACTGGGCTAAAAAGAAGAATAACAAATTAACAGTAGAAGTGATCACATGGCAGTATTCTGGCACTGTTCAGCCTGCTTGTACAGAGAGCCAAACTGGCTACCACTGATTTACCTGCAGCTGGCTCAAGAGCCAAGCTTTTGAGTAAGTCATCCAGCTATAGCACTGGCACATGACAGCATAGGGAATGGGCACCAAGATTCTGAAAAAGTCTTACTGCAGAGCACTTACATAGCAGCTACCTTACCTCTATCTAAGTCCAAGGGTTTCTTTATACACATAATCCATACTGAAATACTGAATGAATTCATTAAGTCCTTTTTTTGGTCCAAACACTGAATAAAAAGCAGCAGGCCTGGATGCAACAAGAAATGCAAAGATGCATCTGCCGGTGTTACTGCTCAAACCCAGGCTGCCAGCTCCCCCAGTGGAAAGATTTCTGCATTGAACTTGAGTCAAGATTTTGTCTATACAAATGCCTGGATCATAAGCTTACAGAGACACAAAAAATAACCAGAACACTCCCTAACCCCAGAGGGCATTGATGTTGCATTACCATCCTTTCCTTGTCAGACCTAACACATTTATTATACAGACCATCTTTGGGAAAGGACCAGACATCATAGTGATTGGTGAACAAAAGCAGAAAAGAATAAACACAGTACAATGGATATCACTCATGCAGAGTAATTCATCTAACATACAGAAACAAGGGAAATATCCCCAATCAAAACTATCTGCTCCTTAAGCCTAAACATTCAATAACTTCCCAGCTTTGGAATGTATGTGCATCTCCTCCCTGGATTTCCCGTGGTTTACATTATCATTTGCAAGGTATATTATGACAAGTTATTTACTTTGGGCCATAGCCCTGAGGCATTTGAATGTCTTTCCTTTCACAGAATGTCATAAATAAACATGAATAATCTGCATAAAGGGAGATGACTTTATCTTATAACAAGTCAGAAGAGCAGACTATGCTCCTCCACACACAATTCCCTACATATATTTTCTTTTGTCTGTTCATGAAAGCTTTTGTTTGCCTGTTAAATAAATAAACAAACCTTCCCTGTTATATTATACAGAGCTGCATTCACACTAAAACAGCGACTTGTTCACTTAAGACAAATAATTTCTACCAAGAAAAGCTACTATTTTACTGTCAACATTATTTTTTCTATGCTATGCTAACAGATGAATAATTGTGCAGCCAATAAACAAGCAATTCAGTTTAAGACCAGTAGCACTTGTCAAACAACTGTTCCTTAACACCACTCTCTGACATCCCCCAGCATTACCTCATGAGGCTGGAGACAGGGAGAAGGAAGGCTTTTAGATTAAACAACAGAGACTCACCATAGCCTAGCTCCCAAAATAGCAGAGAGAAAGGCAAAAATAGTTAGACATGCTGATTGTATTGTTATAACTTAAATTGTATTCAGATGCGAACTCTGACGTGCCAAAAGCTGTAAGAGTTGAGCATGAAAGATCAGAAAAGTGACATCTGGTATTGGATGCCCCTCCAGACATGACTAATACCATTGGTATTGTGTAGGCTTTGCCCTTCCTAATTTAATAGTCAAATGTAAAGATTAGGCCCCCACAGCTCCTACAGCATCACGAGAGACTGTTTTACTGTATGTCTATATAAAATTCTGTACTATCCTTCTCCATGGATCTCCACAGATGGTCTGCCTTTGAATAGGCATGTATATCTTTCATATTGCTGTGGACAGTTCATCTCATTACTTCCAGCTGGTAGATTTACAGCTGAACCATATGACTCCATCCTTTATTAGTGGGAAACAAGGGAAATTTGACCACTAAATATTGATTTTATGCAAGAGTAAGTTTTTACTGTACATTATGTGACAAATATATGCAGCTAGATACACATTTCATTTTAATTTTCATTAAAGTTGGAGTTATGTCTATAGATATCCACTGCTTTATTTAACAAGAGTCCAAGTATTTTTAAGTATTTGACATTGCTGTCGTGAGTTTCATAAAGTAGCCATTATTAAGAATTTAAGACTTATCCCTTCCCTGAAGTCTGTGTCTGATGTCAGGAACCTAGATTTGATTTTTTTTTTCTAACCAGCATGATTCTTTCTCTCTAAGTTTAAATACTTGTTGCTGCCACATCAGACTATATAACTTTTATTAAACAGGTTTTTTTAACTTACTGTTTATAGAGTAGAATAGTAATAATATACATCTTTCCTAGAGCTCTTGCAGATACAGCCTTCAAAATATTTTGACCTAGGGAATGTACTTGCCTGTCCTTCACAAATGGAGAAAATGTGTCATGCAAATCCAGCAGGCCTGTTGGAAGTCACTGAGCAAACTGACACAAAGCTAGCAGCAGAAGAGCATCTTGTCACATATCCTAGTCTCTGTGAGACCCAGGGGTGTCAAAAAACAGGTAGACAACACAGTCTTCAAAACAGTTAACCACGATTTTGTTACCTGTTAAAGCATGTGATGGAAGCCCTGAAGGGATGACAGGGAGACGTGGATGACAACACTTAAGGATGGTGGAAGTGCTGGTTCACAAGAGAGGCAATATGGAAACTTCTACCATGGAACAACCAGCCAAGGACAGAAATTCAAAAGGGCTGGAACTGAGAAGGTCGATGTGACATCTCTTATGAAGGAGGCTTTATCTTTACTTTTATATTTATTTATTTACTTACTTTATAATTACTTGATTATTTTCATAACAAAAATACGGGTGCAGCTAATCAGACTAGTTTGGGCACAAAATTAGACTTAATATTAACCTATTAGTTGAAATATCATGGCAATTCTCTGCAAGCACTTATTCCACAGCAAGTGGGTGGTAGCTTAAAAAAAGTCCCCAGAGTACAAAGGCTCAAGTTTTGCCACTTCATTGGTGTGGAGTAGTACACCAGCTCTAGCATATAAGGTACAACACGTGAGCCTTGCTCATGGTGTGTTAACATTCTCTTTCCTGTAACAGGATAGTCTAATTATTCCTTCTCATAACTGCTGTAGGAACAGCTCACATTCCCTTGGATATGAATTAGCTCTGTATATGACTATGAGCCACTAGATTTTACACCAAATAATTTAAAAATGGTATCAGAAAGCTTGTTAGCAAGCCATAAAAAGCATACACAGAGGACCCAAAATATTATCTATAGATCAAATAGAAACTTCAAGTTGCATCAGGCAGGCTTAACCTGTGTATTATCAACACTGAAGGACAGAAGAGAGAACAAACCTTACAATTCAGAGTTTCACTTTGGTTTGGCTAAGCACCCAATATTTGAATGTTCATTTGGGTTTCATCCAAGACTGCCTGACCATCTTTGATCTACAGAGCTAGCCTGGAAGCCTTGTAAAAACACAAATTCTTGTGAAACTTCCAGTAATTTCTCATTCTGGTTGGGCTTGAAATACAGTAAAAGTAGTTTCTTTTTGTGGTATTTCACAGAGTGGTTAAACTCCAAGCACAGTGTCAGTGCTCAATAAATAATACCTAAGTATAGTCTTTCAACACTTCCGTTTCCAATCCTGATCAGACATGGGAAGTGAAGAAGAGTGAAAAAAACCCCAAAGAAACAGTCCATTCAAGTCTCACAATGTCTTTAACATTTGTGCTTTTGTGGTTTTGAGGACAGAAAAGGAGGCCCCATGGCTGCTTTGAAATAACACAGTCGCTGCTATCACAGGAGAAAGAAGAGATGGGTTTGCTGGCTAGAGTCAGAAGAGTCACTTGGCTGTGTACCACATGGGAGAGCCCTTCCAAAATCCATGTTAATTATGGGGTTGTGGTTTTAGGCTGGTGCTCTGGATGACAAAACATATCCCTTATCTTTTAGCATCCAAAAGTTCTCAAGCTTAAAAACCAATCAGAACTTTTGAGTCCTTTAAGTTCTTGAAGTTTGCTCCTTTATCTCAATGCCTTCCATCATATTTGTTTTAAACTTCAGCACAGATCTCCCTATAAACAAAAAGGCAGCTGAGATGACACTTTTTCCTAACTGTCCTTAATATTGGTAGGGGCAGGAGAAGGGGGGAGATCTGTGTGACAGCTGGCCACACAACAAACCCAGTTTCTAAGGAGCAAACCATCTTGAGGTCTCAGACAACAGACATCAGATTTAGAGATAGGCATGTGCAAACTGCCCAGGGAAATATCAGCAATTTGCATATAACTGACATGAGAAATGCTGCAGCCATTATTAAAACTTGAAGGCATGTGATGATTGCATAGAACAAACTGGTACTTCTCTAAATTGAAAGTTAGGCACTTTTTCTATTATAAATCCTTATCCAAGGAACTAAGCAACAAATGTATCCAATTTTCTTTTGGAGGGGAAAATAATGTGCCTAATAATTACGTTTTTCTGATAATAACTCAAATAAAAGAGAAAAATATGAAATGAATTTTTGCACTTATCTTTCAGGTTACATTAGCTTGTTTTTCAGTCTGCTGAAAAAAATACGCATCCAAGGAAAATTAAAAACATATGATTTAAAATAGTTTAAGCCATGGATATAAGTCAGTGCTGCTAAATTTTATGATACATTCCTTCTAATTAATGTGACAGAATATACTGAAGATAGGTACTTATTCATAGAATATGGAAGATAATAAACTACTTCATAGATAGGATTAATATTTGCAGATACAAACACACACACACATACACACTTAAACAAATGCAGGTAAATATTACACCTATTCTGTAGGCTACTTAAATGTACTCACATTGCACTGAGAGCAATAATACATCATAATGGAATTTTTCTTCTACACAGAGGGCAAAACAAAGATAAATATCCACAGAATACCTATTTAATTTTCTCTTTCATAGAAGAAAATTTTGGGCAAGCCTTCTACAGTAATAAGGTTTATGTTAGTGAATATTTTATGTATTTTATATACTTATCTCTTGGCTCTCTATCTTGGGTTTTCTGATGCAGCATTCTCATAGTTGTATGAGAACACTGAACACTGACATGACTCAACACCTTGGAATAAGCTTTGGTGATTAAAACTGTCTAGCACAGTAGACCCTCTACTCCCATGAATGAGCACTGAATTAATAATTTTCTTTCTCAAGATATCAAGATCTCTAAAGATCTCATTCCTGAATAGAAATAGCCAACTTAAAGGTTATCTTTATATGAATAAATTTAGGGTAATTACTTCTCCATGTCACTTTATGTTTACCTGTGTTGAATTTTTTGCTGCTGCCCATTTCTCTGTCACATGATACATAAATAATATATAGAAAATATATATAAATAACTATACAAATAAATAAACCCTTTTTAGTTTATTGCAAACACCTTTACTGCATTAAGTAACTGAGGATCATCAACGAACTTTGTTACCTCTCTGTTCACCTCTTCCCTAAATTATCTATGGAGTCCATTCCAAGGGCTTATGCTGCTAAGGCCCAAGCATGTATAACTGTGGCACTACTCTATAAACTTGTTTGGTATGAAAATTCACCTCCTCTTCCCATTCATTGCCTCCTAAATTTTAACTAGTTTGGGTTTTTTTAATCTATGTGAAGATCTTCCTTCTTATCTTATGATATCTGTGTTCCTTCAGAAGCTTTTTGAAAAGACATCATTACAACTGAAGCATGCCAGTTAAATAATCCACTGTAAAAAAAAAAAAAATAAGTGTTTAAACGTGTGTTTAAACCAGATTAAATTAAGCTTTAGAAAAGCTGCATTCTGAATTCCATCTTATTAGCCAAGAGAGCGGACATTTAGACACCAGACATTTAGAGCACTTTAACACATAACAGCTAATGTGCATGAACACCCATTTTTTGTCATCAAATACAGGAAAGTCCTTTCCTTAGACATGCCATGCTAGAATACAGTCACAGCAACCTCACTGTTAACCTGGGCTAGGTCTGTAGGCTGGTGTGTGCTCTCTCTGGACACTTAATTCTTGTGTCATTCCCAGTGAATGGCACTGTTCTGGCTCAGAGCTGTGTAACCGCCAGGCTGACTAGCGAGCGGTGCAAGCTTGTCCTTTGCATCACCAGCTGATTATATAATGGGAAACACATGAACCTATTTTAGATTTATATTATTTTTTCACTTGCCAACATGACTTTGGTGCAACTAATAAAATAGGCAATATTTCTCTATGTTCTTTTTTTATGAACTAAAAATCTGAAAACCGGTTTTTAATGTAAAATGAAAAAGGTTTTATTCCTTGGCCAAGCTGGCATATACCAAGTTCTCTTTCCACTTCTTGTCATAGTAGAAAGGAAAAAGAGATTCTGCTTTCATATGCTTTGATTACCTTATGGACAAGGTCCTTCCTCCAATTTGTGTAGTAACTGCCCTGTAAATGATTGCAATGTTTATTTAGTCAGATGAAGTTAAGCTGATTCACATTAGTAGTCATGTCAAATCCAGCTACTAATGGAAATCCACTATTGAGAAATTATAAAGTAAAAACACAAGCATTTGTGAGTGCAAAATGTGCTACTCTCAGGAGCATCTTGGGTGTTTTAAATACTTCTGTCAGAATCTCCCCAGCACATGCCCCACCCCTCCAAGAAAAAAAAAACAAAACCAGAAAAAACCCAGCAGAAACAAATAATCCAGAAACAAATAAAAATCCCCAAACAAAAAACACAACAACAAAATCCATACTATGAACTATTTAAATCCAGAAAACTTATGTTCTTTAAATTGGTTTTATAAACCTCTATTCACTTGATGTCAATGAAAATTCACAGGGCTTAATTATAACTCTCTTCATATGATCCCAACAACCTGTGAATTTTCATGGTTTTTTCTGTGGTTAAAGACAAAACAGCTCATGAGTTTCATTCTGTTATAGTTTCCAAGAAATTGTGATTAACTTTCTGTGATACACAGCTCAATTTTTTTGTAATTTTGCCCTACAGAGTAGTCTACATTGCTGAACCATAACCTAAGTGTTCCTTCTTGTTGTGGGGATTTTGTATTTGGAATAACAAAAGACCACGGGTTTCTACTTAAAACTTTGTGGTTCTTATAGTTGTAAAGTCCCACACTATTTCAGACAGTGAAGAAGTTATTTAAATAATGCACAGTGGGTGAATTTGCCTTTCTTTGAGATCCATGTTCAGAAGCTCCTCAGGCAATGTTTGTGTTTTTAGTGCAATCTGAAAAGATATATTGGGTCTGCTACTTTGGGTGAAGGAATTCATTATATCACCCCCATAACAAGCCTGCATTTAGACAAATGCTTTTGGTTAGAGGCACAAAATGCTGCATGTCCAGTGGGCCACATGGCCGCAAAAGCTTCACTATTGACAAAGATAGAAAATAGGTCTAGTCCTTTCACTGCAATAATTATGATCTGATGATAGAATTATATGGTTTTTCACATGAACTGGGACAGAATTATTTTTAAAAAGGAGCTTCAAAGATATTAGAGAGGCCCTCAAACCCTCCATAGACCACTGGCAATCCACAGAGAGTCAGCTGTTATTCTCATTTCCAGCTAAGAGAAACAAAACAGATGGGAGGAGATGAAGAACAAAAGCAGAAAATGCAAGTGTTTTGTTTTTCAGAAAGGGAAAACATTTATCACACTCAATACAGTACAAATGTATAAATACTTTCCTAGTATTAATTTTCTGTGTAAGCAACCACTGTCATTGCCACAGGGGTATTATGTGAGTGCACATAACAGAGGAGGGAGCCCACACAGTCCTGATGGGGAGGGGACCTAGGAGTGAATACCAGCTCATTTTAACACAGCGATCCTCTGTATTAAAAAGTGTTTTAACATCCCTCCCAACAGAATTTGATGAGAATTTTTAATATTAGTACTTTCCAGACAGAATCCTAGTTGTTTATTATACCCAGTTTAGGGTGAAAATTTAATTTCCTCAAATTCTTCCATACCTAATTTTCCTTCTTCCATACTGAAAAAACACCCCAAACCCTAAATAATTTTTTTTTTATGTAAAAGTAATGTGAAAGCATTCTGTCACTTTAGCTGAGAGTTGTAAAGACCAAATATTAAAAAGTAAGTTCTATTTAGTAATGGGGAAAACAGTCCAAACAAGTTAACAGAATTTATCTGCATTCTCTGACGGTGTGATCAATGGTGAGGATGTGGCACATAAAATTATTTGTTTAAAAATGCATCTTGCTGGGACTTTGTGTGGGATAGCAAGTAAGCTGCAAATATCAAGTGCAACCTCTTGTCTTAGGCTACAAGGCACAGGTCCCATTGGGACTTTTGTGTTCAGCTGCCAGCCACTCCACTTTCATATTATAATGTTATCCTGCATCTAAGGCTTAGTCCATTTAGGAATCTCTAACATTCTTCAATTTATTCCAATTGCGCTTAAAAGCTGCACAAAGCCACTGTGGCACAAACCAAAGAGAAAAACACAGATCCTGCAGAGTATAAAAACTAATGCCTTCTGCATTTTCCAAAAACACTGGTAATTCCAAATGGCTTTGTTTCCATAAGTGTCTATGTTTGGACACTCAAAAGACAAAGTAGCTGAGTCACAAGACTCTTATAAATATCAACTGAAGCTTTTTTTCTCCAAGCTTCTCAGGACAAACTTGTGATTTGATTTTACAACAGTTGTCACTTTTGGTGGTCTATTAAACTTTTGATGTAAAGGACTTTTGTCAGGCTTTTGATGTCAGGTTTTTGTTTGATTGGTTTGTTGGTTGGTTTTGTTTTCATTTTGAAAACTGAGATGAAGAGCACTTAAGAAGTGAAATGCCTCAACAGGGCTACTAGAGGATGTCAACCAAAGCTCTGTTTTCTTTTTCTCAGTCACACACTGCTGCTGGACACTAGAGACTCTTGTTCTGGAGCCCAGCTGATTCATGTGTCTGTCCACTGTGTGAGAAAGCATGAAGCCACTGATTGTGCTCCAGCAGCACAGTACAACCTCATCTCCAGTTATATATTGCACAGTCCCAGGAGCTGTTCCATTGAGACTTGATTGTCCACAAAACTGAAGAAGAATCCCAGGATCATTTTTGCCAGAGATTGCTGCTATTTTCCCAAATAATTGCATGGCATGGTCTGCAAATGGGCATTCCTTACATAATATTTCCAATAGGTAAATTGGAAGTAGCTATCATGCAATGGAAAGCAAAGAGATTTTCACAATATAGGTATGGGATCTTCCATGCCAGTTGGCTTTAATGCCAGAGAATGGCCCCAAAAACAATTAACCAGAAAAATTTGTTCAGAGAAATCACTGTTCTTGCTCATCTGGAACCCTGTCTCAGTTACAGCTCCTCACAGAAACTGGGGTGGTTTTAAAAATTATTTGTTTTCACAAAGCTTTAGTAAATCAGTATTTTCTCATCAAACTATTTCATAAGGACTCCCAAACAATTTCAATCATTTGTATTTTCTTACTACAGCCCAGAAAAAACCTTGAGTCATTTAAACCCAAGAGCTTAGGTACAGATGCATAGAACGAAGAGAATCAAAGTGAGACATAGAATGAATACATTTTGTCTGATTTCACTTAATACTCAGCCTCCTAATCTTGTAATAACAGTCTTCCTATTGAAAATCTCTACCTTCTCCCAGCAGCAGCATGGTACAAGCAAATTTCTAAGTGAAAATGGTGAAATTTTTCAGGCCATTTTTTGTTAAAGAGCATTTCTAGGGTTATCATAATTCTTGTTGCTCTTCTTCGACTCCCTTCAGTTGTTAGCTTCTTTCTAGCATCTAGCTATGATAAAAGTTTGAGCACAATAGTCAGGCATTAATTCAGCTAATACAGTCTACATAGGTAATACAATTTTTTATTCAATTGGAATGCCCTCTGGTCACCACATACAGGCCATTGCAATAGTAACCTCTTACCAACTCTCTTCTGTATTTTTTCCAGAGTACAGTCTCTCCTTTTACAGGATGTTCTCTATCCTAATAAGACTTCCTGTTTAACTGTGTAAACAAGCCTGGTGTTTGAATGAACAGGACACAGGAAGGTCTCAGTTCTTCACAGTACCACTAATTTTTATGCTGTAAGCTAATATCACTCGAATCAACTAATTAGAGTCTTACATGAAGTAGGATAATGTCTGCTAGAGACATTTTAAATAAACACTTACCAGCCTTACTAGCAGCATGAACTGTAGTCAATATTCACCTGATCCTCATTTTTAAAGGAAAAAGGAAATTATAGGTTTCATGTCTGGTGACATGGCCTCACTCATTTCAGTCTGTTTGTACTTGAAAGGAAATTCCACTGAACCAACACACATTTTTCACACATATTTCGAAGAGGTCTCTTCAAAAGGATTCTGAAGGAATAGAGAAGCTTACTCACAGGTTAATGTAGTGTCCTTGGTCAGGATGAAGGATTCTGAACCTGAACATAATTGAAGAGAACAAAAGCCATGTGAAGTCCTACTGCAACTTTGCTGGAAGTGTTATTAAGTGCTTTTTCTTTTCCTCAATTACATCTAACCTCGAGACCAAACTAAGCCATCTCCCATAAAAGAGAGCTATTTTCAAGACACAAAACGTTGAAAATAAAATTTTCAATCACAGCTATGAAAAGTAAATTATTCTTTTAAGCAGGAAAGTTTCCACAGTTGCTTCCATCATCTATTTTCCAGCTCAGAAGAAATCTCTTGTGAAGTTTAATTCTGGTCTCTGATTGCTTCCATAGAGGCATTCCCCAAATGTCCTGATTTTACGACATCCATTCCCCATCTATTCTATTTTTCTGCCATCTCCAAATTAATTTTTTTGTTTTTGTACTACCACTGGTATAGAGTGGGCCACAGTGACACTCTGAAGATTTTCTGTTCAGTAACAACTAACCACTTGCTTCTGGCAACCTGCATTCCCTGGCACAAAACATCCTGTCAGCACTGAATAAACTATTATTGACTGCAGTCTTCAAAGGATTAATATTGTAGACAGTCATCAAACAAGTACAACATTGGCATCCTCAATTATTAAAGTTTCCACTGATATAAAATCTTCAGTACCTCAAATACCTGCCACTGAGGCTCCCAAACTGCCCATTCAGAATGCATTTTTACTTTGTTTTGTTTATTGGCATTAGTCCAATAGTAACTTTTTTTGCTTTCCAGTAGTTCTTCAGAGTAAAAACATTTCTAATAATACTTTTGTATCAGCAAAAACTACATGATGAAGACAGCAATTTTGTTTATATGGCTTATTTTCTATACTTTTTTTCCTCAGGATGGACAGAGCAATATCTAGATGCAAAAGGAAACTATGGAAAGAGAAGGATAAAGGTGCAGCTTTTCTGGAGTGAGACATAATAAAAAATTATAGGGAATTTTGGGAAAGTGCTGAAAGCAGAGTAGGTGCTATAAGAAAGTAGATGGTCTCTGAATTGTTCGCCTTGCCCTTCATCAGAGAAGCAGAGCTTTTTGCATTTTGGCACATAACTAAGGAGATATCCACTGAAATAACTGATTCATACTCTATTTTTATTCTCTAAGTAGATGACTCCAGAAGATTAAGAGTACTTTTAGAGAACTCTTGTTTGAGACAAAAGGATGTTCTGCATCAAACTTTCAGGATTCTTGTCATGCCCACATCACTCTTAGTCCAAGTGGAACCATAATTTTTTTATTAGAACTTCAAGAGCCATCATTTTATCTTCCATTTCCACCCATCACCACAGTACATAAAGTCAGGACTTCCTCTGCCACACCATCTTTGGACTGTAATGTCTCACACAGTTTGAAGCACACAGACTTCCTTCTCTCAGGTGTTCCCCATCCCATTCATGCATTCATTTCACATGAGCTCGGCTGCGTTAACACTCCGTGCATCTGGAATGTAAGCAAGGAGGGCTTGGTGGGTGAGGCAGAGGAAGGTACAGAAGCAAGCTCCAGAGATTGTGCTGTCTAATACAGAACAGGCCTGATATGATTTTAATTAGAGCTCATGCCACAGGATCATTTACTTACAAAAAATATTCAAGGACTTGTGGGCTAGAAACCTCTGTTTAGAAGAAACTTCTCTGCCCTAGGCTGCTTCAAGATGTCACTATATTAGCTACTTTTAAATATGTGTGGTTCATTCCAGATTCAGTGCCCCCAAGTCCTTCTGGCATGATAGTCACTTTCTACTCAACTCCTGTCACTAATCAACACAGAAGCTGCTGTAGAGCTTGGGGATATTTAGGAAGAACAGATTAAATGAAGAAGAATCAGAGCAGCTTGGTTTCAAGTTCAATTTCTCCTGCTAGCTCTTTATGCTACAGCTTGCTGCCTGCTTTTGACCTTCTAAAATCAAATTCCTTCTGTAAATTAGGTTAACACTGCTTATTTCAAGAAGCACATTGAGCTGATGAGTTAAGATGTTAAATAACCCTTCATAAGGGATATGGAAGGACAAGTTTCTTACTTGTCTGCATAAATTACTACTATTTGTGTCACATATAAGCCCCACTCAAGAGTTGTCCCATTACTTCTGGCAAGTCAGAAACATGGGAAATTTTTTTTCTCTGAAGACCTTACTGAGATGAGAAAAGTGACTAGCAGAGTTCTGTTAGAGATAAAATAACTCAGGATCAAATGACTTGGCCAAGATCAAAGAAGGAGCCTGTGGCAGTTCTAAGAACTGAGACCACTTTCCCCCTTCTACAACACCACAGCCACAAAATCATATCACTTCTCTAAGACAGCAGCAACTCAAATGGACTTAGTGAGAGGAAGCAGTGTAAAGGGAATCATTCCATTATGTGTCAGGGTTAAGAAAATAACAACACTGAAAACAGCAGGCCAGGAAAATGTTTTAATTTCTAATCCTTTAACTAACTCAATACTCCTGGGAAACTTCCAAATTTTTTATTTTTTTTTTTTTTAAATATCACAAATGGACACCTAGAGTTTGGTCTAGAAGCTGGGGGAGGTGGAGCACTTCTGGTGGAGCAAGTCTTTACATGCAAAGATCCTAGACAGAGGAAAAGCTAACTGAGAGTGCAGAGTGGAGTAGATCTCATCTTCTAAGCTTGTAAGCTAATTAAAATATTCTTTGGAAGACAGGTTAATATAAAACCTTTTAAACAGTTATTTTAACAAGGTAGTATACTTATTAGGGATGTGACTGCTACAAAGCACACAGAATTTTTAAAACAGGGACACTGATGATACACAGCTATGTCCCTGGGTTCCTCATACATCCATATAAAAAGAAAACAGCTCTTTGGAGATTAGTGAGATTTTTGGATTTCACTGAGGTTATGTTGTGGTGAAAATCATTGTGTTGTATAGCCAAGTTTTGATAGTGGAGGGTCTGCTGGGGTGGCTTTTGTGAGAAGCTGCCCAAAGTTTCTGCTGTGTCTGATAGAACCAAGGCCAACTAGCTCCAAGACAGAGCCTCCACTGGCCAAGGCTGAGCCTGTCAACAGCATCTTCTGGGATAATGCCTTTAAGAAGGAAAAAAACCACCCTGCACAATTTCAACTTCAGCTGTGAGAGAGTAATGACAGTAAGTGAGAGCAACCCTGCAGACTCAAAGGCCAACAGAGAAGGAGGAAGAGGAGGCGCTCCAGGCACCGGAGCAGAGATTCCCCTGCAGCCCCTGGTGCAGCCCATGCTGGGGCAGCTGTGCCCCTGCAGCCCAGGGAGGTCCATGGGGCAGCAGAGATCCACCCACAGCCCATGGGGGACCCCAGGGCAGGGCAGGTGGGTGCCCAAAGGAGGCTGTGACCCCGTGGGAAGCCTGTGCTGGAACAGGCTCCTGGCAGGGTCTGTGGGGCCATGGAGAGAGGAGCCCACAGCAGAGCAGGTTTGCTGGCAGGACTTGTGACCCTGAGGGGCACCTGCTGGAGCAGCCTGTTCATAAGGGCTGCCCCCTGTGGAAAGGACCCAGGCTGGAGCAGTTCGTGAAGGACTGCAGCCCATGGGAAGGACTCACACATGAGAAGTTGGCAGGAGAGTATCTCCTGTGGGAGGGACCATACTCTGGAGCAGAGGAAGAGTGTGAGGAGTTCTCCCCTGAGGAGGAAGGAGTGGCAGAGACAATGTGTGATGAACTGACTGCAGCTCCCATTTCCTGTCCCCTTATACCACTGGGTGGGAGAAGGTAGGAAAAATGAGGAGTTACATTAAGCCCAGGCAGAAGAGACAGGTGGGGGAAGGTGTTCTTAAAGTTTTTTCTCTTTCCTCTACTCTGATTTGAATGGTAGTAAATTAAGCTAATTTCCCCAAGTCAGGTCTGCTTTGCTCATAATGGCAGCTGGTGAGTGATCTCTCCCTGTCCTGATCTCAACCCACAAGACTTCAGTTATATTTTCTCCTGCCCAGCTGAGGAGAGGAGTGATGGGGCAGCTTTGGTGGTCACCTGCCAGAGTCAACCCACCACACTCATAAGAGTGAGATATGTACTGGCTGTGGTTGTATGCAAAACAAACAGTAGCATTTGAAAATAATAACAGTGAAGTAAAAAATACAGACATCAAAGATTCTCTTGTTAAAAGATATAGCTCAGTGATGAAATGTGTTCTCTAGCTCTGGTCTAAGTGTTACAGCATTGCTCTTTGAAAAAAAAAAAAGGAACTGGAAGAAACTAAAAAGTGACACATGCCGCTTGCCTCACTGAATGTTATTTTAATACTAATGCGGAAATTTTGCTTTGTGCACAAACACTTTTCTTTAGGGTGGATAAAAAAAAAGGCTCGAAGAATTCTGTATCTATTTTACTGGTGATGACAAGTATGTTAATTGCTTGCAGATAACATCTGCTCTAGTAAAATCAAGATGCAGAGTCTCGCTGGACTGCTAGTGCTACACTTTGCGCTTTGTCTAGGAGGTCTGCTGCTCTTTGCTGAAGTTTGAAGGGAGCTGAAGTGCCTTTGAATTTTTTGAGAATCTTCCAGTAACTGAAACCAAATCTGCCAGGAGTCGTGGGTCATGGCAATGTCTCTCTTTGAGCACAGGACTTACCTTTGAAGCTCGGAGGCTTTCACTGACCATGACGACGAAGTGTGCTCTGGCTGAAACAAGTTCATGGTGATCTGCCAACAGCCCTGCATGAGAGAGCCTCTGATTTCTTTCTGTTTACAGTAGACGGTGAAGGGCCTCTCCTGCTAGAAAAGTGTGAGCCTGGTAAACATAATGTCAGATCTAAGGAGCCCTTATCCTCCACAGACCACATTTACAGTTTTACAATGTGCTTATGCAGGCCCTGCCATGAAGTTGCTTACCAGATGTGCCTATTGAATCTGTCAATCACAGTGTTGAAGAAGCAGCTCCAGACTGTTACCATTTCCTACTTCCCACAATCCATTTGCATATGTGCTCTGTAGCAAGCTTGCTTTATCTTCCCTAAAATACTTTAATCTAAAGGGAAAATTCTTGTCAATCTGTTATTGAAATAGCATTTTTGAAGTAGCAAGGGACAAACAACTCCCACACAACCTTGAGGAGCAGACCATTATTAAAATCCTAATCACACAATGAATAGCAAGTAGAGGTCAATATACAATTGCACACTTAATAGAGCTTATCTTGTGCCAGCCAGGTACCCACTAGGAATAAAGTTCAGCCATATACTGAGAGATGTTGCCAAGACTTTTGCTGTTGGTGGAGAAAAAAAAGAGGTAATCTTTTGGTTTTATTGATACTTTTTCTCCTAAGTTCTTCTCCTGTGTAGGGATAAATAACTGCACAAATATAAGATGGGAAAAAATGGCAAAGCTGTCGAGTTGTTGACCAGAAGCTTGTAGTGGATTGAATATGCAATCAACACTGTAGCTATCAATCTAAATTTGTATCAGATTTATCACAAATCATTAGTGAACACAGCTCAATGGTCTTTTCCTGTTGTGGCAAAGCATAATTTTATAACTGAGAGGTAAAAAAAAGGTAATTCCTATAATCCTTTGGCTTTGGTTTTTCTGCTTTTTGCACTATTCACAAAGCTGCAGTGGAAGTAAAAGCATTTATCTCTTTGGACCCTAATTAAAGAAGATTGCAGATTGACTAAAGAGAGAGTTGAGAACAGCAGGAAGAATGATCAGAAGTTTTTAAACATACAGAAACAGTGAAGGAATTTGGGCTATATTTTATGGAGAAGAAACAACTAGGAGAAACACGATAAAGGGTAAAATACAGGTAGCTACACATTACAGCTACAAAAACAAGGGTAATATACTGTACTCCATGCTCAGTAAAGATGAAAATAAGGGCCTACAAGGTAAACTCACAGCAAGGAGGACTTCAGCCTGAAACTGGAGAAAACTTTCTAACAAGAACCGGTGAGAAGTCCTGGAATAAATTGATGTGAAAGATTATGAAGGCTGAGCCTGCCCTTTCTGGTAATGCAGCTGCTCCTACAGTGTGTTAAAGAGATAGTTAAAAGGGTTCACAAAGATATTGGCAGACTTTTTTAGCATACCTTATCAAAACAACTACCTAAGGGAAATGGTCTTTCTTTTTATTAGGTATTCCTAAAATTTCTAACCAGCATCAGTCTAAAGAAAAGCTGAGTGGCAGGATGTATCATTAACTATCTGTAGCAAGGACAACATAATTATTATTTTTGACCCTGGGTCAGCTAAGTTTTCAGGTGGTTCTGGCTGTACATTTTAGCTGGAATAGTCATACAAAGGGGATTTTAAACTCTACAACTACATTACATTTGACTATGTACTGAAAAAAGGAACAGTGAAAATTGCAACTGCTGGAAATTAAAAAATAAAGGAAAAAAAATACAGCAAAAAAATAAAAAATATAGGAAAAATTAAAAAACAATAAAGGAAATCTCTCCTTTTCCCCTTACCTACGGTGCTATTGCAGGGGGAGGATTCTTTCCCCCAGTCTTCTTTCAGCTCAGGAATGTTTAGCAGCCTCCTGGTATGCAATATATTACACACATAACCCTAGATAACGCCAGCCTTGTTCCATCATGCCTAGGGCAAGGCTGTGGGTCTGCCCACTGCTCCTCTGGGGACCAGCAGATCTGATGCCACTGGCCTGCAGCCACGCCTATGCTCCTCATGCAAGCCCTGCACAGCCACACTTCTGCCCTGACATGGCTTGGATTGGCTTGTTCTGAGGGAATATTCCAGTCCTCCCGTCTGCCACAGCTCCTGTCTGAAGCCCAGCAATCACCAGCAGGAGCAGGGAGCATCATTCCTCCCTGCTCTCAGGTGCAGCACTTTCAAAGAGCACAGTACCTCACATGTAGTGAATGAAGGGAACAGCTCCCATCCATCACAGCAAGATAACCCTCCTGGCATCACACCCACTCGCAACAAGAAAAGGCTTTCTGCTATATTTCACCCTGCTTTGTTTTGACACCGCTTTTTCTTTAGGGTTTTCTATAAAGGAAAACTGTAGAGCTTCCCTGCACTCCTCTTCTCTCAGAAGGGACAGAGATAATATTTCACAGTAATCCAAATTTTCCAAACATTGAAGAACAGGAATTGGGAAGAGGTGCAACAACAGCTGAATCAGTATATTTGTTGCAGAGAGAAACATCATCTGTTGTGTCAACATTCATTTCTCTGCAGAAACCTCCAACTGCTGCACTTGTAAGCACTGTTTAAAAGACTTCTTATGAACAAATGAAAATCTGAGTCTCAATAGAATAGGGGATCTCAGCTACTGTTGGAAATTAAAAAGAAAACAAAAATTAATTACAGCTCAAATTACAATAAAATGAAGATCAGTAGATTAATTGGAGAGTGTTTTCAGCCCTGGTTATTCAGTTTACCAGATAGTCAACAAAGTTTGTCAGCACAGAACACTGAATTCAAGAAAACTGCGGGGTTTTAGGGTTTTGGGGTTTTTATGTTTGTTTGTTTCATAAAAGAGTAGTATCAATCATTTCTTGTCCTAGAATGCAGCTCTGGAATTTCTTAATTGATTTTGGTATGAGTTATATTTCACTACTTACTCGGTAATAACTTAATAAAATGAAAATTTAGAACAGGAGTTAAAGATTTAATTCAATTTCCTTTATTATAATGCAATACAATTTCAATTTATTTCATATATTTGAACAGTTTCATGCCTAATTAATGCCTAAAATTAGGCTCTGGACTATATAGAAAAAAATCAACTTGATTTTGCAGGACTGCCTAAAACCAGCAATACCTACCAAGGGCACACAGCACTTGTTGACTTTTACTGTCAGTAAATGTTACAGAACATTTACTTGCCTTGACTTCTGACTACTGAGAGCCTAAATTAAGGTATCTATTCCAAGAATATTGTAAAAGCTGTTGTAAGTTCTTTATTTATGTCTTTCTAGTTCGCACTCTCTGGGTTCTTTTTCCTCAATTCCATAAGAACGCAACTAGCTGCACTCAGATGTTGAAACTACTTTCTCCAACACTACTTTTCAGTTTCTGTAGTTTCAACTGTTTATTCTTCATGCTATAGAAATAAACCTGTTCTGGTTAACAGTTTTATTTCCTTGACTTCTTCTCTCTCCCTGCACGTTTTAAAAATAGGAAAGGAAGGGTAACCTGATAGATCTGCCTGTTTACAGAAAGACCACTGTTACCTCCTTCCCAGAACTACCTCCCACAACACTGAAATATGAAAAAAAATATATTTTTGTATGGCTAACTGTACAGTCTTCCTAATTCTTTTTTTATATGGAATGTTTACACTGTATCAAAACAGAAAAGCACAATTGTATCATTGATGTGTATTATTTTAAACTAATACACATATATGCCTTTGATGCCAATGTCACCATTACTAAAGTCAAAGGCAAGAGAGAATTGCCATTTCACAAAAAAGCCATAAAAAGGCAATAGATAAACTTATACTGAAAAAGAACATAGAATAATAGAATCCTAGGTTGGAGGGGGACCTTAAGGATCATCTTGTCCAGCCTTTCTTGGCAAAAGCACAGTCTAGACAAGATAGCTCAGTACCCTACACAGCTGAATTTTAAAAGTGTCCAGCATTGGGAACCCACCACTTCCCTGGAGACATTTCAGTGACTGATTGTTTTCATTGCAAAAAAATTAATCTTGTGTCTCATGTGAACCTTCCCAGGACTAACTTGAAGCCATTACTCTTTCTCTTTTCCATGTGACTCCTTGTAAAAAGTGGAACCTCCATCTCCCCTGTAGCCACCCTTTTAAATGCTGGAACATGGGAGTAAAGTCTCCTGCAAGCCTTCTTTTCCTCAAGTCTGAGCAAACCCAGCATTCTCAGCCTTTTTCTCATATGAGGGGCTTTCCAGTCACTTGATCATCTTTGTGATCCTTCTCCAGCCTGTCCACATCTCTCTGCATAGCAAGGACCAAAACTGACAAGTTCTGAGTAGAATGGGAACACACTGTTTCCCACTGAAACATTGTAGATTCCAAAACCATTCAGACACTTGCATTATGTCCTTTCAGTTCCTGCTTTGTGACAACTGTGCAAGTTTGGCAAAACTGCCTTATTTTTTATTTGGGGGTGGGGGGGAAAAGGGTTTTGTTGTGGATATTTTTTTTCCCCTTCTCGCATTATCCCTACCTATATACTGCAGATAATCAACTACCATGAACTTAGTGTCTAAATTTAGAAATAACAAAACCTGTGTTTCAGCAGTACCATTTCTGCTCTAAGATGCCTGTTATTACAGAGTAAAATAAATGCAATTGCATCCATGGGTTAGAAGCCCTCAGTTGAGAGAGATCCATAATACACTGTACCATAAATGGAACTGGTCTAATGAGTCAGCAAACATAACTCATTTCTGAGGCTGCCTTGCTCTAACAATTTACCCAGAGAAACAACCTTTGAAGGAGTTCCTACTGGAAATCAAACTAAAGATACGGAGTCAAATCTCATTTGTTAAAAAGTTAATTCCAAAATGAAATAGGAAGGATAGGAGGGAGGAAAAGGGGGCAATAAGGAGCAAACATTGTTTGGGGTAAAACTCCTGCAGACTTAGGTTCATAACCTGGCCATAGTGGTACCTGCTTAGAAGGCTGAAAATAAGGCAGCCTTAACAGACTTGCCTAGAAGGTCACATATTTGTCAAGTGTGAAGCCAGAAATCTAAAAGTATCAATGAAAAATACAAAAAAAATACAAAAATTACAGAGATTTCTCAGAGATTATAGTGTTCACCCAATTATTATGATAGAGGCTTAAAGCACTTCTTTTTAAGGCTGCAGGATTTAAGAAGGCTCAAATCTACACCTTGAAGGTGTTGAATGCACTGGAATAATATTTCTGGGTTTTGATTGCCTCACAATATGCCTCCTAATCAAGGAAAATTGCATATTTTCATTGTCAGTCGTTCACTGATAAACTGCTTTAGAGATTGCGATGACACAATCTGGCAAACATTTTCTATGAAGCACACAAAAAAAAGAAAAATGCACAATTCCCTGTTCATTTGTGCTTTCAACCATTCCTTCTTGCCAAAAGGAAGAGCCCTAGTAATTTGTTTCAGAAGAGGCAAGATTTATCTTAGGTACCACTGATGGTTAGAACAGACTATTACAAGAAATCAAAGGATACCCTGGAGCAGAGGAAGAAAAATTCAGACCAGTGGAATAGATGGAAGACCAAAAAAGGACACTCTAAAAAGTGAAAAGGGAAACTTGCATCCTACATCTGTTGTCAGGAAGAGCAAAACTCCCACTAACAAAACCTCAGCTGTTTTACAGCTGGTATCACAGTGTCCCCCATGAAAAGATCTTGAGGGACTTGGAAGATTTGGTGTTTCTCTGAGCAGAGGCACAAAATCAGTCCCCTGTTAAAAGTAACTATCATCATCAAAGGGAAAACATGGATATTTCCACAACAGATGGGAATCTTTCATCAGTGCTGAATGGGATTCAGCGCTGAAGTACAACTGCCTGTAAAGTGCATGCTTTTAAAATGGCTTCATAGCATTGCCATGTCATACCAAAGTCATCCTTTAGGCGTAAGTTAGCCTGTGTAAAAAATTATGAGATATACTAAGTCCCCAAGGGCATGGAGGCTTTGCAGGATGGGGTACACAAAAAATGGGAGGCAGCACTGATGAGGAATACTGCTTTCTTAATGGAACAGTAGTCAAATCTCTGCCCTGTGTGTTTGCAGTAGGTGATACGTGCTAGGCTACTACTGGCAAGCTCCATGAGGAGTCATAGATAAGATAGGAAGAGAACACTTCCTCCTCTGCTTTCTGTGTTAACCAAAACATAAAATGGATAAAAAGATGTATTTTGTGAAGTTGGCTCAGAAAGCTTCAACTCCCCCAGCACCTGGGTCCTGATAAATGTCACCCATATGACACACTGCTCTGTTCTTCTCATACATCTTTAACCTCACTGCAGTCTTACTCCTTAGTCCATCTCTCATCCTCAAGCAAAACTGCAGTTTGTATAACAAGTAATACAAGAGCAAGTAAGAGCAAGAGAAGGCTTTAGGCAAAAGATATAATTTGAAACAGAATACAAGATTCAGAATAGTTCTACTGTTATTGTTAAATACAGCTCCTTATTCAGTGTTAAATCAAAGCTATTAACCATTCCTCATGACAGAGTTACAAGTTGGTTTTGAACATCTACAAACTGCACTTATATTTAGCAAATTAGTCTATAAATCCAGCTCATTTTTTAAACTCTGTTTTTAAATTTTCTTCCTTAAATGTTAATTCAATTTCTGTTTACTACAGCTAGGAGTCTGTTTGGGCCACTCACTTTTTCCACAGCAAATACAGAATAATTTTAAAGGGGTTTTGGGAAGTGCATCAGAAAAAGAAACAAGGGAAAATTTAAAAGACTTTTTCTGTCTTACCACTGGATATTAAAGTCCATATCTACCCATGTATAAGTCATATTATACTGAACCCACAGGGTGCTATCAACACTCACAGAACATCAAACACTTGTTTTGAGGATAATGAAGTGTCAGTGATACCTGAAGTTGTTTTTTAAAAGTCTAATCCATTAATTCCCACAGTGATGTTTCAAAGCAAAATTTTATAATTTGGGAGTTTTATACTTAATGCTTGATAGTGTGATCTGGGAGGCTGTAAAGCATTGATTAACATTCTTTGGGAAAGTTTGGATATTTTCTTGATGTGTTTCCTCTTATCTCTGTTTCAAGTTTATCAAGATACCGATGATGGAATCTCATGTTATATAATGATATTCTTAAATACATACATTTAAATATTTTATAAATTATAAAGCAATATTCTTACATGTTGCTGGATTCCTCAGTTTGGTGGAAATTACCACAGTTTGAGGAATGCTGATCTCAGTTTCATGGTTTTTTGATTTGTAATTGCTTGTTTATTTATTTATTTCTCCGCAAAGAGCATTCAGAAGATCTAAGAGGCCAGCATATGGGTATGGAAAATGTTAAATTGGATTTAAAATTAATGCCTAAAGTTAGATAAACAACAAACTTTTTCCTTCAACATGAACTACGCAGATTCCCATCTCATAGAGATACAGTAGACCTGGAAGGGAAGACCTAGGTTGTTGTTTTCTCACAGAAACATTACAAATATTGTAATTTTCAAAGTCACAATGTTTCTTCAGAGATTAATAGGTTTTTCACAGTCAGAAAGAACAATGAGAGAAAATAAAGTGTGCATATATTAATTGAATAATAATATAATAAATTCAATAAAACATAAGCCACAGTAGGAAATATCCTAAAATTTAGCTCAGGATTAGAAGTGCTGAACAAAAAAGATTAAAATTCAAAAGAGAGAAATAACCAGGAAAGCACTTAAGACATCAAAGAACTGAAAATCACCTGAACCTGTTATCATCCAAGGGTTTGGTGCAGTTATTTGTGTGTCTGCACAGGGGATTACCACAGCCCCATTATGTAGTTGTACAATGAGAGACACCAGTGAATGGATGACACAGAGGAAAACAAACTGGATTTTATAGTACTGGCCAACTAAACGTTGGTCTCTTGCTGTGTGGAGATCATTAACATTTATGGTGCCAAACCTAACCTCTGACCATTTATTCAACCAAAAGGGATGGAAACGAAACACAAGAAATGCAACAGATTAATGTTTGATTCACAAGCTCATTGTGGAGACTACTAAATGTAAGAAAAGATTCTGTAGAGTAATGTGGACATATTAAAAAAGACCTTTGATTCAGTCATGGTAATGAAAACATCAGGATTGCAGACAGCTTCTGTAAATGCCTTTATCCTCTCCTGAGTTTGAACTGTGCGTGAGGGTGCCATAAGGGCCAGTGTCTCCTTGGGGTCAAGCACTCAGAGCCTGGGACTCCTCCACTGGGAGGTGGATGGGCAGGACCCTGGTGGGAAGGGCAGCTGGGGGCAGCAGGACCAGCCAAGCCCTGGATGTTGGGTGTTTCCCTGGGAGTGGACTGAGGATAGGCTGGGACACAGGCTTGTGGTGAGACAGACACAGTGGATGCACAACTGAGCAAGGCAGGGCTGTGAGGAGCTGGAAACTGCTGTGGCAGTCCTGGGACAGGGGCTGATGGCCTTGGGAGGTTGAAATGGGGCCCTGGGCTATGGGCAGGGTTTAGCCTACCTGAGAGGGCTGGCCTGGGTCAGCAGGGCCTGTGAATACCATATAATCTTTAGTTTCATCTGACTTTATCTCAATTTTTTTTATTTTTCAAACTGATTATTTTTGTAATGAATTACATCACAATAAAAGGAGTTGTTTACCTTCATCTTAGTGGTCTTCCAATCATACAAGTGATTTCAGGGTACCTCACAAACTCCAACTACCAATTTCCCAAAGGACTGGCTGTCCGTGGCAGCAATCTGCTGTTTGTCTGCTGTTGTACTGCCCAGGTCTTGCTGTTTGACCAGGGCTGTTAAAGAAGATGCAGGATATTCTTCCACCAACCTGAACTTTGCAGTCAAAAGAGAGGTAAGAGTAACAGATTGCAGTACATAAATAGAAAGGGGCATGTAAGCTAGTGAATACTGGTGAGTACTCCAGTTCTGAAGAGCACTGAAGTGCACTTGGTTCTAGGGAGGGCTGTACTCACTCAAAATGTTCTCCTAATGTCAAACAAAACCCTCCAGTGACCGTTTAAGAAGAGGACAAAGACAAAATTTTGGAAACAAGTCATAAAGATATGAATTATATTAATAAATAAGAATTCTTTAGTCTTTATCAAATCATTCAACAACAAGCAAGAGTAGCTTTGCCTTTTTTGGCAAATAGGCTAAAATCTACACCAAACAGATCTCAGTCAGGAATACCTAATTCCCAGTGGCAATGGCAGAAACCATGCTGTTCTTTGCACACTGCATTGTACTCTTTTGCCCTTAAAGCTTTTCCTCTTCTACAAAGGGCTCTGTAACCTGCAGAAAAATATCATTCAACATTGAATTTTTATGAATACAATACTCTCTTGTGATAGTTCAAAAATCAAAGAATATGCTGCATGTACATGTAGAAAATAGTGATTTGTTTCTGAAAGGCAAAACTACATGGAGCCAAAATATTAGAAACTGAAGAGCCTTCATCATTTTCCAAGGCCACCCAGAAGCAGAATTAATGAATGTTATAAGTACACCTTCTTATGTGCATCTACAGCAATGGCTCTTCCATGAATGAATAGAAAATAAATCTCAGGGCTTCTGTAGAAAGTCCACTTCGCAAAGAGATGAATTTCATGTATATTTCGAGATACACTATTTAGAAAGGAATTATCTTAACTTTAAACAATTTAGACATCAAAAGTTTAGGTGCTCATTTTGTAGAGCAACTGTCATGGTACAAATCCTATTTCATTAATTTAAACAATAATAGACAACTATAGGCTATACATAAATAAAATATATTTATCCAGCAGCTACTGTCCTTTCCTGGAATGTTCTGCCTGACAGAAGGTGTCATAAAATAGTGTCAATAATTCTTTGTTGATCTTTGTTGTACTATTTTCTCTCCAGCATTACCCTTCCTATTGTTACTTTTGGATTTTTTTTTTTCTGTGCTGTAGTAGTTTTAGCAGCTGACCTGTTACAGCATGCATTTATCTTCTGACTTTCATGTGCCTTAACTTTTGTATAACAAAAGTCTGCTTCATGGAGCACTGAGCAACCCTCCCTCGTAGGGGCCATGGCAAGAGGTATGGGCTGACAGACTCGTCTCTGTGTCTCCTGATATTTTTCATTGTGCAGTTTTGGGCCAACCCTAGTCTCCATGGTCTTTTCAGTTTACATTCCTTGTTCTGGAAGATGCCAAGAAACAGCAAGAAAGCATTTATTAAATTAGACAGGGAGACATTACAAAACAGGAAGGGAGCTGGATGGATGAGTATTTATCTTCTGAAGGTCCCAGCAAAAGATTTGTTCAAATTGCTGGAGATTTTATTTTATTTCATAAGCTATAGGCTTCTACCACACTTCATTGGCTAAGCTCCTCTTTTTAAACCTCATGTGCATTAGTGGCCTTTATGGAGATACAAAGATGTATATTACTTTGTGTAGAGCTATACAGGTGTAATGGGGTGAACTTACTGTTAATTTGTCATCAGTGGAAAACTGTTCCAAATAACATGAAGGTCAGAGAGAGGGTGTCAAGTTTTTTGTCATTTAAGATACTCCTTTTTCAAGCAGGTAAAAAGATACAACATGTATAAATCCAAACTTAAGCTCAGCTGAAACAAACTATTTTTTGCATTCTAAACTCAGAATGAACGATATGGTCTATTCAGCGAAAAGCCCAATTTTTGTGGTTTTGGCAATAGTTTCCTTGTGGGCTTCAATATTTTAATTTTCACTGAGCTGAAGTCTCAATCAAGAGCCAGAAATTTCTCCACACCTCTCCCTTGAGAATCAGCCTGGAGGTTCTGGCAACAATTCTTTTCAAATGAAAAGATGTCATGATCCCAAAGCACATAGTTTTTGTCTTGTATTTACTCATCTCTGCAGTCTACCTTAACTCTGTCTTGTCAAGTGTTAATATTAGCATATATGTATTTAAACAGAAAGTAAGAACTAATCAGCTGCTTTCTCTTTTGAAGATACATGGGTAGAAGCAAATATCAGTAACATAGAGTGAGAAATAAAAAAAATAATCCTATAGATGGTGCAATTATCTTAAACTACCTTTCTATTTTCAGAAAATACAGAGTTAAGGTTAAACTTAAGAATCCCAAATACATTAACTTGTGAAAATTCAGGGGAGTTAACTGTAAATTTGCTTATCTTACATGCTTCTACTACATTTCTTTTAGTTACAACTTCTCTGTAGATTATCTCATTGAGTATCTCATTGAGTATTCTTTGTAGCATAAAATAACTGTGATGAAGATATTCCAATGTGATACCCAAGTAAAAAAAATATTAATTTTTTTAAGAGATCCTAATTTTCCACAGTGTTGCTTAATTCCAAGAAGAAAAAACAAAACAAAACAAAAACAAAAAACAAAATAAAACAAAAAAAAAAACAAACCAAAAATCACAAAAATAATAGACCCACAACAATTACACAAAAAACCCAAACAAACCAACCAAAACAAAACAAAATCCCCCAAAAAAGGAAAAGAGGAAAAATCTTGATTCTCTCTTTGTAATCTAATATTAGAATAATTATTATAATAATTCTGCTACCTCATCTCAATTTCTGAAGTTCAAGGTGATGAGAACTGCATAATGTACAGGAGCAAATTTTTCTGCATAGGATATGCAGGATTTCAAATACAAGCTGTAAAAATTGTCTGGAACAATACTCTGAGTAGCAAAAGTTTAAATAAAACTGATTTACCCTAATTTTTGTGCTTGTGACTTTGCAATCTAAAAAACATTCAGCATATTTCTATATGAACTGCATAAACACAGACATTGTATAAATCCACACATTTTAATGCACAATGGAATATTAGGTGAGTTTGTAATTCTAATATGCCATGGGGAGGATTAGGATTAGGTAAGTGCATTGACAATGCCCCTAGCCCAATGGCATGATTAAAATGCATTTTCTCACAGGGTGTGTAGGTAAACAGATGCAGAGGGAGTTCCAAAATCTCTTAACTTCCATTGAAATGAATATAGATGATGTGCCTCAGGATATTATGCATACAGAGTATTGGTGTGCAACTGTAAATGTCCAAAAGGCCTTTAAAATGTAGCTGCAAAAACTGATCCTGATGTTTGTGCACACTCAGATAAATTCTGAGTGAGAAAGCAGCAAGATAGCATCTCCCAGCCACCAGGTCCAGGTCCTTCTTCTGCTCAGTAGCAGTTTAGGTAGGCTAAAATGTGCCCAGTTCTTTGGGTATTTTGAAATATGTTACAGTGAGTACAAAAGTTATCGATTTTCCAGGTATTCTTAAATTCATTCCCACAGGAAGAAAAGTCAAGTATCTGTGGAACTCTGAAGGAGAAATGCCTTTTGTTAAAGAAACAGTTCTGGCATCTGAAATAACTAAATATTATTCCCTGTTTGCATATAAAAAGTAGCAACAGTATTTTAAAAATGCAAGAGAGCAAGCAAATCAACATGGAGGCATTGCAGTGGGGCTCTGAGACCTCTCATCTGGTATGGCTGTGTCAAGCACGGTGGAATAAATTGGGATGGGTATGATGGAGTGCCCAAAGATGGATTTTAATGTTCACCAGGACCAAATGGTCCTAGGGGCCACATCCAAAGACCTGGGGGCTAGTTAACCCAGCAATACAAAGGGGTATCTGAAGTCAGGGGTCCAGTCATGAATGCGGACCAGGGACAGGAACTATTATGGAATGACTCCATTAGCATCCCAGTTTCCATCCTTTCAGTATCCCACCTCCCATGATCTCAGTGTCAGGAACCTGATCCAAGGCATGATCTATCCCAGCTAATTTGGCCCCCACATGGAGGCATTTCAGATCATTTGCCCTGCAAGAGCTGTTCACAAGCATGCACTGTGTTTTATCCCACATTCATCCCCAGGGGCAAGAACATGGATAAACACCTATTAGGAAGAATACCTTTTTTTTTCAAATTCCCATCTTATCATATTTGTTGATGTACCAGTGAGTTGTGGTTGTATGGAAAGAGGTGAATCAATTAAGACGGTCTGTAAGACTTATTATTTACCTGGGAAGCAATGATGTAAATTTATGCTATTAAGTCCCTTAGGGAATATAAGAAGCAACAAAGTTTGTTATGAGTTTCAAAATTACCCTTCTCCAAAAAATCAGGTTTTTCTACAGTTGTTTCAGATAGAAGAGAGATGGTCATCATTAGAACTTAAAGGACAGCTGAAATATTTACCCTGATGAGCTATAGAAGGGGTTACAAGTGTATGTTGCAATAGTTCTCCTTAGCAGTACAGGAATATGAAAGAAATATTGGAAAAAATGCTGACAGCCAAGCCAAAGGTCATTGAAACAAAAAACAGAATGGAAGTAGAAGTTAGGAGAACTTCCCATGATTGATAGGTGAATGTATATCAGTTCTAACCACTATGAATCTCTAGTTGCAGAACTAGATTGGTTGATTCAGGTGAGTTAAACATCTGCCACAATTTAAGTGATTGTCCATAGGAACTGCACATGAAAGGTCTGGGATGCTACAGCCATATGTCCATAGATACAGATTTTCTGAGGCAGAGAAGGTGGCAGAAATTAGTATATTTCAACACTGAAGAAGGTAAAAACTCATTTGGCAGAAGGAGATTTGTCTGGGAAAGCTGCAATATAGAATAGGATATACACAGTGGTCACCATATGAGAAGGAGTTAACACCTCAGGGCTGCACACAGCATCAGTTACTGGGGAATTCCCACCCACACCACCCACACATGCAGAAGCTGTAGCAGACAGCAGACACTGGTCTATTTTAAGTGTTCTCACCACAACTGCAGCTTTTTCTGAAGCTCAGTATCTTTCCAACAAACATGAAAAAAAAACAAACCAACAATGTAACCTTCTGTAATTTCAGAATACCGCGTTTCTCCAGCCATGTTACCATTAGAGTGTAAATGGAGGACAAACCAGTGGAATGGATCCCGTAAAAGCTAAACAGAAGCTTATCACATTACAGTCTAAATTTCATATGCAGTAGAAAGCAAAGTAATGAAACAACTGTCTCCCAACAGGAACATATTTCAATACTGAATAGTCAAGTTCAGATAGAAATGAGAAAAAAAAAAACAAACCTTGAGTACAGGATGCTAAGGTAAAAACAGCAATTAGTCAAATCCCCTGAAAAAATATAGGTCCTTGCCTTGCCTTGCCTTGCCTTGCTTTGCCACTTTGAAAACCTGGGTTTGAAACTGAAAGCAGAGACCAGCCTAGGCTGTTGGTGGCTATTTTCAGGAAGTGGTCCAGTAGTGGGCACAAATCTCCATCACCCAGCTCCACTGAACAGGATGGGAAAGGAACCTATTCACAGGCACACTGTGAGCGTAAATAGTTTGTCTGAACAAAGCCATGCACTAAAACTCTTGTCTCAGCGTGGATGGAAACTTTGCTGTATATCAGGAGAAATGCAGACAAAAGAGCAGTTCCAAGAGAGACACTACAATGTCCAATGCAGTGTGACAGACTGAGTGAAATACAATCTGCAGTAATAATTTACTATATTACTGAATCTTTCCAGGTAGCTGATGGTTCCATTAGAAATGGGCAATTTCAGGATAGCTACAAGTAGTATGCCACAGAGCCTCAATGTACACCTGCTCATCTTTCATTTTATAGCCTCTTTCTACAACTAAAATAGTAAATATAGTCCCAGTTTTCCTGCTAGTAAATGAAACAGGTGCTGTGTCCCTTTCAAAACAAATATTTTATTATACTAATTGACTCAAGAGCAGCAAAATTCATCCATCCCAAGAATCTTCACTGCTCTTCTTTGAGTTTTTACAAGACTTATAAAAAAGTCATTACTGCTCATAGCATAAAAAATATTTTCCTATTAAAACAGTGGCCTGCTTTTAATAAATCCCGAAGTTATTCTTGGCTCTGTATTTCAACATGTAACCAAATGAATATTTTTTTGTGTGTAAGTCCTGAAACTTAATATACTCTGTAAAACTGCTCAAATCCTTCAGCAACTCATTTAGTCTATGCAGATGTCAGGAGAGACAAAACTGTATTTTAAACTATTATATAGCCATGATAGTCCTTTCATTCATTGCTATTATCTCCATAAGTAGGAAAGGTTGTATTGGCAACATTTCTACTGGATTGATGTGGAAGGAGAAATTTGCCTTCAGTGCTATCAAGAGGATAACCTACTTCAGAGCTTTATCTGCATATGTGGTGCATTTTTTTTTCAGATTGATAATTATGATATATGAGGGAACATTTATTTTTCCTTTTGCAGATGAGTAAGTTGTTGGTTATCTGAGTAGTTTCCTTGAGATAACACTTCATCCAATATAGTGAAAGGAAATGTAGTCATTGCATTTGCTACTATTGTGAATTCACCCCCTGTTTTTAAACACAAAAGGTACTCCAAAAAGGTCTGTTTAAGTCAGTCTTTTCTGCATCTGAAGGAAGAACGGGTTTGACTGTTCTCTCAGCTTCATTCCATGTGAAAGGCTCTGCATTGAACCATGGTAAAATATTTAATTGATTTTATTTTCATGGCCAAAGTATTTAATATTTACAGCATTAATTATCTTTCATGTAATCTTATTATGGCTCTCTCTCAAGAAAGTGCCCTCATTCTTGAACAATATACAAACCACAGCTCTCTTCTGCTGTGTGCCCCTCTGTTTCTGAGTGTTTCAGCAAATGGCTGGTACTCAACACTTCCCTGAAAGCTCACACTGTACTGGATTTAACCAAAATTAAGTGATTAATGATAGTGAGGGATTTACCTATGCCTAAGTGACATAAAAGCACAGAGAATCCCTTCAGTCAGTCTCCAGCTTGGGTGTGACAATGATTTGGAGTACTGAGATACTCTTATCATCAACATTTATTTGGGCTTTTTTAGATTAAAATAGCCATATCTGTTGTGTTTAATGCTGGACTCAGTACCATCAGATATATGGCCAAAATTTGGACAGCCAGCTAAAAATTAGGCTCCTCTTGTGATGCATCTCTGTATCCTTACAATTTTGGTAGAATCTAACAATTTTTTTTTTTCTTCTCAGAACTGTGAGCTTCTGTACCTTCAAAGTCATTTAGTTCACAGCACTCTGGGATCACGATGGCAGAGAAGAGACAAACAAATGAACTTTACAGCATCTTAGTTGAGGCTTTGATAGGATTATAGGTATTTATTTCAGAAAAGCATTTAAAGGTTTTAGATGATACCAGAACTGGGAGAGAGTGTCAGAAAAAACATCTTGCCAAGGGTTTTTCTCAGTAAAGGTGGAAAGATGGGCTGCTTGAATGGTTGTTTATAGCAGAAACTGATCTGTAACTTTACAGTACATCTAAAAACACCAGCAGAGATGTCTATGATGTGAAATGTCTCCCCTGAGTTTGTTGGCTTGTGTGTGTCTGCTCTGCCTGAGGTGTCTGCTCAATACTTTTGCTCATATAATGTCCACAGAGAGAAAGGCTGACCAGTTCCTGGATTCAAAAAGAAAGGCACAGTTATAGATCAGATAACTTAAAAATGACATTTTGAAGATCAATTTTCCATTTTTATATTTCTAAAATCATTCTTACCACCCACAAACATCAGCAAAACTCAAGAGGATTGCAAGCACTCAGCACTGCAGGACCTGCTGTATGATGGCTTAGGGTGACTGTTTTTCTCAAATGGAAAGGTTTGGTGACCAAAGCCTCAATCTATGGCCCTTCTCTTGACAGTTATAAAAGTTTCCTGCCCAAATCAATTTTCTGAAAATAAGCCCAGCCCAGCACTGGTGCCCAAACCAGCCTCAGTCACGGAGCAGCCCCCGTGAACTTCCCTCACCAACAGAGCTGGCAGTGTTGCGGGCAGAGGCAATACCCAAGGAGCTGCCACAATGGCTGTCCTTGTCATTCCTCAGGAAATTCCTCAGCTGGCAGCCATTTCACTAGAGGGAGGCTTCCCCTCCTTTTTTTTGGAAACCTGGTCCAAGGGTTTCTTCTAACCCTGACCGCAGCTTCCCTCTGCGTGCTAACGAAGCAGTGAGCGAAGGAAGCAATCCTCAGTCAGCTCTGCTCTGACGGGCTGGCAGAGGCTGGAGAGCAGAAATGGGGAAAAACCTGCCAGGGGAAGCAGTGAGGTGTGTGGGGGCACAGGGGACCATGCAAGGAGCAGGGAACTGACTCTAGAAACACTGGCAGTGCTCCAGCCTGAAACCAAACCTGCAGATCGCTGCCTTCTTCAAAGAAATCTGCAAGAGTAAAGAAACATCTGATAAAGGAGTCAAAAGCACTGCATGTCAAATACTTTGAAATTAGACATTGCAGCGGTCTGCTACAAATCCTCTAGCATTCTCCTATGAAGTGGCAATACAGATGTTTTTAAAAGAAGCTCTTCAGCAAAAAGTAGCTCTGGAGTGCAACGAAAGATATGCTGTGTTTACTTTTTTTCTTTTTCTTTCTTTCTTTTTTTTTTTTTTTTTGTGAGAAAAGGTACCATACTTTAAACTCATTGTAAGAATATATTCAGGAAAATAACATTATTAGCTCAAGCAGTTTACAAAAGTGGGTTAAAATTAATATGACTGTGTCTATTTTATGTGAGGACACCTAGAAGGGTAAACTTAATTTTCTAGACACACAGGAAAGAAAGAATTAGAATCTTTTACTCTGATCGTTGATCAGATTATAATAAATAAGCTGTTTTTTACATACCTAATATGTCATATTACATTGAAGCAGAGGTAAAGTTGTTTGGTGGTTTTTCATGTATGTTTCATTTTGGTGTTTTTAATCTTGTATTTACAAGACTTTCTGATGTTACAATGCTTGTTTTAGGAATACCACAACAGCCTCATAAAAGGATTTTATGCCAAATCACTGCTATGTATGTTCTCAACCTCACCATAGATTTTATCTGGGAATTTGTATGTGCATTCAGTGGCTTGATGCAGAACATTCAAACAGCAATCAGAAAACGTATTTTCAGTATCAAAGTGGAGTTACAATCTCTTCCCCTAAAAAGGTGTTTGCAGACAGGCATCTGGACAAGCCCATCACCACACGAGACATCACTAACTACATTAGTTAGTGTCTGACCCTGCAGTTATCTGGGAAGGTGACACCAGCATGTTATTTCAGCCAAAGGATGATATGCAGGTCCAAGTTTTCCTGCATTTTTGACAGATTTTAATTTCATTTGAAAAGCTATACTTCTAAATACTTTGTATTTGCTGAATCATCCTTTAATTTTCAATATATTATTTAGAAACAACACCTATTTCCATTTTAAAGTGTAGCTGTTGCCCATTTCCTTTATTTGTCTTTGTTTTTACAATATACCATTTTCTGCACTGATCCTCCTGCCAAAAACAAAAATTACTTTCTCAACTGACTAATGTCAGTACTTTTGCAATAAATTTCTTCTACAGAGGATCATAACTAAAATAACAACGATGAGTTCAAAACAGCTTTATAAATTGTGTGCAACTAGACAAAAATATTTGTCAGCGTAATTTCACATCTCTGCCATCTCTTTTGGACAGGGACAGAAGATTTGTTTTCCAGCAGCATCTGAGGCAATGGCCTCCACTTTGTATATAGGATTATTTGTGTCAAAGCAATTTTGCATGCTTTTCAGCCGTAATGCTCAAGGGCAGCTGAGATCTATGACATTTTGCAGTTGCATGCTGGGAGGAGTAGTCCCCCACAGGGCATACTTCCCTTATTAAAGGGATTACAATCTCCCCATTTTCTGCATATCTGAGTTAGATCTTCAGCTCCATGCAAGCTGCCAATGCAATCGCTTAGTTGGGCAACATTTGGATGTTTCTCTCTTAGGTTTTCCAGCCTGTTTTAATATACAATATCTGTTCTGTTCAGATCTTGGCTGTGTTGAACTTTCTTTTCTGGAACTGCAAAATATCATAAGTTTGGCTGCCTAGCACCACTGTCTAATGTAATACTCCCTAACCCGTCTTTAAACAGCCTGCCAAAGTCAGATTACTGCAAACATGAAGATCAGATATGTCTAATATAACTTTAGAAAAACCATGTGCTGTTTCCTCATTGCTATTATTGTTCTGGAAAGAAAAGCAGCAACAAAAGGATTTGACATCTACTGTCTGCTCTGGTAGTTGCGGTGGCTACTTAGAATAAATAGATCTCATGCACATGGCAGTCCTGCAGGACATCAACACATTTTAATTTATTTTAATATAAATTCTAATTAGGCCGCAAGTCTCATATACAACCCTATATTGCTTTGTTCACAAAAACAAAACAAGAAATAAAACTTTCAGATTTAATTACCTTTCTATATTGGAAATAGTCATTCGTGACACAACCAATGCATTTTCCACCACAGTTAAAGGAAATGCCTCCTCCTATTTCTCAGCCAATCTAACACAAAAATGGTCCCAGCAATGGCTTGGGAAAGGTGTCTGTTTTTCAGACATAGAGTTTTCTGTTTCTCACTGAAGTAGACCCATTGTACTATTGAAAAAGTATTTGGAAAGCTTTAATTTTTTAGAAATGTAAAAACAATTGACAATATGTTCTGTATATCCTCAGACGAAAAACTCCCTACTTCAAAGAAAATTCTTTAAGTTTAGAGACATAGTAAGGTTGATTGGATAAGGGGTTTCTTTCTGAGATCTGGACAAATTCTTAAAATTTCATGGAGCTATGAAAAAAACCCATCATAGTATTATTACTATATCTAGTTATCATATCCACAGAGACAAAAAATATAGTCCATTGTACTACAGATAAATCTTTTTTCCCCATTATTAAAATGGATGTTACAAGGAATTGTCCAGTAAATAACTAAATCACAGCTGTGCAAAATATCCAGTACAGTAGTTATCCTACAGCTACTAGACTTCCCACACTTTATTTCCAGCTTCTTCTTCAGGTACATAGTCAGTTTTCATGGAAATACAAGTTTGAAAGACACTAACACAGTGATGCTGAAGCCAGCAAGAGGAATGGTTACTTTGAATTAATTCAGTTTGGAAATTATTTCTGTAAAATCAGTGTGACTGACCAAGGGCAAAAAAAAAGTAGACTTTGGCCATGTTTGTTTGGTACCAGTGACCTAAAAATCTCACAGAAAAAGAGAAGTGTACCTCTGTAATGTTTAAATTACCTTCTCTTTTGCACTGCTTATGACCTCTGAACACCATCCCCTTAAGCAAAGTGGTCATCTCCACAATGCTTTGGGAGAAGTCGGAGTTTTGTATGAGGATTTCTCTCCATAAGAAAAAATTGCAGAAAAAATGCAGCTACCTGTGAGGCATGTACAACAATAGCACACTGAATCTGGGCATTTATTTTCCAAACAGTGTTTGGTGCACAGATCTCGAAGGGAAAGACATGCAAATAAGACACCTGGGAATTTCTGCAACACAAGGTGCTTCTGAAGTACTGGGCATGCTAGTGACATGACATTCTTTCCATATTTTGTGCTGACTGTATCTTGAAAACTTCTAAATTTTAGCCAGAATGCCTTAGCTTAGTTGGTTGAGCATGGTGCTAGTGAAACCAAGGTTGTGGGTTTTATCCCTGTTTGGGCCACTCACTTTAGATTTAAATTCAATGATCCTTGTGGGGCCCTTCCAACTCAGAATTTTCAGTGATTCTGTGAAAATGGAGATGAAGTCCATGAAAAATACGGTGCACTGCTAACAGGACAGCCAACTCTTCAGCTCCCAGCCATCTTTTCCCCAGTCCCTGGTGAGTGCCATGCTGACACCACTACAGAATTTTAAAAATGCATCTTTTATAGTTTGGATTGCCCTAATCTCCTCACTCTAAGTCACCTCCTGAAAGACACACTGTCAGCAGGGTCTGTCCTGTACATGGTTTGAAGGTCAATCATGTTCTGTTCATGTGTATCACAGGTGAGTTCTCAGGGGTGAAAAGCCAGCCAGTTCTGCAGCACTGAGAGCAGCAGCTGTCTGGCTGGAAACAGGCTGGGTGTACCCAGAAAGAGTAAGAGCATCTCCTCTGAGCTAACCTGCACGTGCTGCCTATTCCACAGCCTTTGGTGGAGTCCTTACTTCCAGCTACACCAGCAGGGACTTATTAAGCACTGATCATTACATCCCTTGGGATGCATTTGTATAATCCATGGAAACAGGACTGAAGAATTCTCCATGCCTTAGTATTGGCCCTATAATCACTAGATAAATATTGCTTCTACTATCAAGCCATCACCAATTAAAACAATATGCTCAAAAGTATTTAACGGTCCCCATGCTAACCCCAGTCAGTACTGAGTTTCTAAAAACTGTGGCCAAACTTACAGATAATAAATTGGTGCTTTAAAAATAAATAAATAAATACCAAAACTATTTCTGTGATTAGACAAACATTTCAGTGGGTATATGAATCTTGCTAACATGACATTCGCAGTATAAGACAGATGTGGATATTTCCACATTAAGGTCTTAAGATAGGATATCCCATCAGTCCACTCCTCAGACAATTAGCATATTAGCTAAATTTGCTGACAGGCATTCTATGTGAGATTTATATCTCCTTTCAGTCCAAGTGAAATATTTGTGTTTCTGCAATGTTTTCCAAGAACATACAGTATGTTTGAGAACTTTACTGTCCTATTTTGATAACTAAGTCCAAAAGTAAGCTCAAAATGAATTGCCCAGCCCAGCTCTCATGAAATGTCAAACTGAAGCTGGCAAAGGAAGATAACAGATCATAAAGGTGGCATTCTCAGGGAGCTAACTGGTGCCATTATGCTTTAGGCTCTCTCCATTGCTACTCTGTGTACCCTTACTTGAGTTTATAACTTGGCTGCAAAAATGTTTTCTGGGCGAAACTTGGCAGACAAAGTCTTAACTTGAGCGCAAATACATTTTAAAATAAATTTCCACAAAAATAGAGGGAAAAATCTGTCTACAGTGAGGCTTTGAGCAATGCATAGTCCAACTGGTAAGCTGATCTGGTAGGCTCTAATACACTCGGGTGCCAGCCCTGAGGGTTAGGTCGGCCCATCCTGTCACTGTTCCCACAGAGGAATTGATACCACAGCTGCTTTCACCCTGAAAAAGACAGGTCTCTTCCACCAGCTCAGCTGAATCAGAAGAGGACAGAAAAAGAAGCCACAATGCTTTCAGGGCTGAAAAAGCTTGTCCTCTATGGAGCAGCTGCAGGCACAGGGCTAAGAACTCTGGGTCACAATCTTTCCCCCACTTATGAGAGCATGTGGCAGAGCTAGACCCCAGCCCTTCCATGGAAAAGATTTGATGGTTCCTCATTTTGTGTGATTTGCAGACACCTTTCTATCATTCACACCCTTTATGTTCACAGAAGAGTGGAAGAAATCCCAACATCCATACCTCCTTCAGTGATGTTTTCTCTGCTGGACTGCCAAAGTGGGTCAGGTATTTGTTAACCCTCTTTAAGGTTCCCACTGTAAGACACACTGCAGGTTGTTGCCCGTCTCACAAACAGACCACCACACAAGGAACTAAAGAACTTTAAAGTCATTCAGAGTCAGAGAAAATTAAGTCCTGTCCTACTTACCTGCTCTTTTGATGGCATTTTAGGCACAGTAGAAAGGTTTCAGCAGTCTTAAGATAGTTTATGATTCTACCATCTGGAATCAGGACTTATCCCAGAGACGCTGCAGAGCAAAGAGCCACTAATCTCACCTGAATATCTGAATTACTCAAGGAACTCTTCTCTTTTTTATGGCCAGGGTCAGATACCACTTACTTGTAGTGCAGCAGTCGTGCTGCATGGCAAGGATATATGCTATGGCCAGATCATCTGTGTGAGGCTTTAAAGAAGATTGGGAAGGACTCATGTACTTCCACCTTGTTTTTGTTCAACAAAAATGGTAGCTTTTTTTGAACTAAAGATGTTTGTAAATGATAGGTAAATTCAGGACAGAGAAAAAAGTTTCTGATTAATAAGAAAGAAATGCAGAAATTTCAAAACAGTTCATTTCGACATTTCTAAAAAGAAGTGTTTTGTTTTTCTGGATTAGTCTCAAAAAGCACATTAAAAAATATTCCATTAAAAAAACCCAAAACAACCTACCAATGAAAAGCAAACCAGCCAGAGAAGAAAATTATGGCATATAGCCCATAGTTTGAGCCTTCTATTTGCATATGAGGAGCATTTTGAACATCCTGTCTTCCTGGAGAGGGCACTCATTCACCTTTGAACAAGTCATTCTCACTTGTCCTTTCTGTCCCCATGAAAGTTTATTTGCTTGAAACCACCTCAGAATTCCCAATATCTGACTGGTTAGGGGGTACACATCCTTGGTTTAACATTCCTGTTCTGACTCAAGCTCTAAGAAAAAGCATCTTCATACTCTCTTTCTCAGTAATAAAGTAAGAAAAAGAGCAACAACAGGTAAAAATTCTGAAACAACATAACTTTAGTTTCCATTTTGGCCATTGAGATGTAGCATCAAGTCATGGACTTGATTCTCATAGGGCATGAATTCTCACAGGCCAAGTATTTAACAAATCTGTACACTTTCAGAAAAATACCTGTCTTCAGTTCCTCAACATTGTCCAGTGAAATATCATCACATTAAGTTGTTGAGACACAAGTTCAAACAATGACTTTCACAGAAGATTTAATGTGGTAACGTTGTTCCAGTAGAACTAGAGGGTAGATTTATAGCCTAGAAGATCTAGAAAAATTGAAAGATAGTAGATTTGTGTTATCTCTTGGCATCAAACTTTATAGTATTGTCAATAAATTATGAATTTCTAGGAGAGGCATATAAATGTAGACAAGAAACATCAAGGTCAATACCTGATTTTACAGTGGGTAGGCAAATCAAGCCCTGATACTATGAATCCAGCTATTTCTGTTCAACACAGCTCCTGAGATATTAGCTATTATCAGATTAAGCTCCTGGAAACATTTGACTAGATCACTGTATCAGATACATCTTTTGATCCAATCATCTACTCTAAATAACTGGTAGTAGGAAACACTTTTTCACATGTCTTTCAGTGCAAGAAGTCTCAGAAACTACTTTTTTACCAGTTCCCAACATGCAAGCAGAGAAATCCTCTGGGAGTTTGCCCAGATTCACCCCTTCAAGTTCTTCTGCTTGTTTCTTCTTCTACACATACTGAAAATGATGCTTTATGTATATGTATGCTAAACTGTAGGCTTTCCATAGTTGTGTATTGTTGTACCAAGACATTCCAAATTTGCAAATTGTTTCCTGCAGAAGACATGTCAGTGTTAAAAAAATGGGCCACCTGTGTTTTTTGGAATTACAGTAAAAATTATCTCCAGCCAAGTGTGGAATTAAATGAAACATATGAATTTAAAATATTTCATTAAGAAAAACCTTGATATCTTTATTTAAGGAATTTCATGGATGCCACCCTTAAAGATAACTGCAACAAAGAAATGGTGGGGTTAAATGATGAACATATTATGAGAAAATTAAGTTGATAATATAAACACTGTTAATTGCTTGTTTTTCTTGGGTTTTTTTATGCTCATTCTCTCTCCAAGTCACTTGGCGTTCATTCCTCAGTAAACCAATCACTTCAGGGCTCTATTAGATTTATGTTCACTGCTCTCAGTCAGCTCTCATACTCATGAAACCTTATTCATGACATTCAAGAAAAAGCCTGAAGAGACCTGAGATCCAAGGTATTGGCCAGGTTTGATAGAAAACATGAAACTGAACCTAAAGTCAGTCTTTTCAAGACTGCAGGGGAGTCCTTTAGAGGCACTCAGAGCTTAACTTGCTGTAGCAGCAGTGGCAGTATTTGAATGCTTAGGGCGGGATGGAGAGCTTACAACTGGTCCTCACTGTTCTAGGCTTCTGTTCCAGTTTGTCACCAGCCAGCTCAGACACTGGGCATCCACACATCCCTGCACACAGCTGACTGCAGCAGAGATACCAGCGGAGGCTCAGGACAAGAGAGGGCATGAGGAGAACCTCCTGACTGATGAAGGCTTTTAAAAGCTCAACCATGGTCACCAGCTGCATCCCTAGAAAAGGCCAAGCATCGTTCCAGCTCCTTTGAAAGGAAACTGGATTACAATATTCTGATAGAACAAAGCAGCAGTTTAAAATTAATTGTAATTAATAAGCTTGACAGCCTTTGAGATGGCTGCCATTTTGTCTTCACCAAGTTGAAAGATGACTTGCTCAATATTGGCATTTTTCTTTGCCTCTGCTCTTAGTATCCATTCTCCCACTTTCTCTCTCAATATAATAAGATAAAATTTTGTTACAAACTCTGCTATAATTCCTCAGTAATCTGAGAGGATAACCACAGCTGCAGTTTTGAGGTTACCAGCAATTCCTGCTACTGGCAATTTTCCGTCAGCCTTGTTAAGAAAGTTGCCACAATTTTACCACAAATAGTAAGTCTGTGGCATACTGCAGAACTTGCATACAATTGTCATTAGCTTAACATAGTGATCATTTCTGTTAACAATAGCTCTCTAAAACTGCTTGAAAATCAGGTTTCAGCCAAGCCAATCTGGTTTACATTATGCAAAGTATTTTAATGTGAAACTTGTTAATAGAAATCATCACTAGAGTCACTTTGAGATTATACCTCCTATCTGCAAGACTTGAAAAAATTATTGTAATACTTGCTTTGTGGATTATTTGTACTGTTTTATACACACACAGAGAGAGAGAGAGAGAGAGAGAGCGAGAGAGAGAGAAAATGTCACTGGAAGAATGTTTAGCCAAAACTTAAGTATAAGTTATTTTGTAAACATTATTAAAGTGCATGTTCAGCAAATCCATTTGGCTGCATTAGCACATACATTCATGCAGCTTCTGAGTCCTTAAGCTGTGTTATTAGTAGTACAGAAAAAAGTCTATAATAAATTGTGCTAGTGCTACCTTTTGATTTCATAGGTTATAGAGGTCTTATATACAGAGTCAACTACAAAAAATCTAAATCTATTACTACATAGTGATATCATGATATCCAGAACTAGGTAAAACAAGCCTGGTTAAGAATTTTAATGAAATGTGCTTAAACTTCATCTAAATTGATTAATTTGAATAAAGTTTCTGTTTCTAATGACTTACTTTGCTGAACACCACTGGAAAACTGAATTATCGTGGTTTTCATTGCATTATTTCTTTTGTTATATCTGCAAAAGTATAAGATTAATTCTCCAAGATAAATTACTATTTAATCAATGATTTTAAGCTGGGACATCCCTCATGTATTCCACAAGTCTCCCTGTTTCATTTGAGTTATATTTTCAAAAATACATCAAACATCAAAAAGTCTTCTGCAGAAAGCTAAATACTTGATATTTGTTACCAGAGCTGTTTTTGAAGTAAGTCCAGTCATTTGGCATGTAACTTCTAAGAGGCACATGTAATCAGGTGTGTCATTACATGTATATTTTGCTTATAGTCAAATTCTTCAATAGTTCTTCTTAAGAATTAGCCATGCCTCTTCTTGTTTTATGACTTAGCATATCTCTGAGAAGTATGGACAATTTAAACACTGAAGGATTGTGGTTTTGATCTAAGAAGGCTGGTCAAAGTCCTTCTTAAAATACTAAGAAAAAAAAATACATATATATATATATATATATATATATATATATGTATATATATATGTATGTATGTATTAAATAGCAAAAAAATTCATCCATTCAACAGGTCCTAATTTTTTTCAGAGGAGCTTGACAGTGTACCAAATTGACCAGTAATTAAATGCTGACAGTATAATGAAGCTACCTTCTCTCACCATTATATCACTCTCTCCATTAATGAAAAGACTTCTATTTTATAGTGTTTTCTTTACTAGAAAGTAATATGTTTTACTGATAAAAATAGAACCAGTCTGTTCTTCAGGGTGAAAATCAATTTTCCGAACTTTGCTATTTTAAAGGCTGGGACAATAGCAAATCTACAAATCCCAACTAATTTCACTGCTGTTGGATGTCCTTGAAACAAAACAGATGCTGGAGCTCTTTTTCAGTACTGCTCAGTGTGAATTTTTGGATTCTGGAAACCAATTAAAAGTGATAGGACAATTATTGGGAGCTTTCACTTATATCACCTTTTAGCCTTTAATTCTCATTAGACTGCTTAATCTTGAATGAATATAGTGCCCAGAAAGATCTCTGACTATTCATTCCATTCCTTCTGACAGTGGAATTCTAATAAAACAGAAGTGCTGTAAATAAATGGACAAACACTGAGCTAAAAATTATTTGTTTCCAAATAAATAAATAAATAAATAAAGCATTTGCTTCCTAAATCTTTAGTTTAGGAGTCATCTCAATTTTCAAAATATCATTTTTTCCAGTCACACACATGTTTGATATGCGACATCCAGATTGGACATGATGATGGAAGAGATTGCTTTCATAAATCTTAAGACTAAATGAACTGAACTCCAGGTAGTGAAGGTCTTGACTATCAGTAAAATATCTCCTCAGAACGATTCATCTTCAGAAGAACTTATTTCTTCCTGACCCAAGGGCAAGTTAAATTTGACACACAGCCCAACAGTGTTTAGACTAAATGTAGTTTTAATTAGCACTGTTAGGACATTCTTTTAGTGGTCTGGGGCCAGGCTGATGACTTAAAAAATCCTTCTGACTACATTTTTGATACAGAATCAGGTGCTACATTACTAATATTGTGGAACTTATTTTTCACTTTCAGACTAAGGCTGAGGTGCCCTCTCGCTGATGGGTTTGAGTCCATCCCATCCCATAAAAAAAAAATCATCTTAAACCACTACAAAGAAACATGGATTTGGATGGCTTTCTTAACCCAAAGAGCACGGAAAAGTTATGATCATATTAGTGAGTTAGGAGCTTTTCCCACTCATAGTACTATATATATAAACCAAAACAGTTTCTTGGTGGATTTATAACATGATTCAATAGTTCTTCACAAAGTGAACAAGTTTTAATTGTTTTGCAGGTTTTTGTAGACAAGGTGTAATAGTTCTGCTGAGACACGACATTCCTGACTCACAATGAAGTATTTAATCCTTACCTTCTTTCTCCTTTCTAGTTTTGAGCCTTCTTTACAGATACAATATTGCACCTATTTATAATCAAGTTAAATAATTTAAAAGTTCTTTTAATTCTTTTTTAAAAATCTGTCTTTCAGCAGATCTGCCTTCTGCTCTCTCTCTAAATTACCCTTAATGTTAATTAATTATTAGTTGATGTGGTCTCCTAATCAGACTGTAGTTGTGTATGAATTCCTTCTTTTTTCAAAACAATCCAGTATATATTGTTATGATGAAATTTTTAAAAGCAGCAATGTAGCATTAAATTACAAAGACAAGCATTTATGCAACCATTCAATGTCCATGGCACAAAATGATAGTCTGCAGTCATATTCCTCCAGAAAGTATTTCCTTCTTGAAATACTTGGGCTACTTTTTTGGCATGAAAGAATTGACTGTTGTTTCCTAACATACCAGCATGCACGAAATTCATCACAATGCAATCAGCACAACCCTTGTTCTAACTTAATCTGCACAAATCACCTTTGCAAGGACTTCTAGTAGATTTTGTCATGATGCACCAGTGGAACAGAGTACCCCCTTCAGCCATGAGTTTCTGCTCTAAATCTCACTGCTCTTCTGTAAGGTGGTTTCTGTGTTTCTCTAGTCCTACACTCAAATATATTTTCTTTGTCCTACAGACTCAGAGGCTTGACTCAGTATATCACATTGCAAATGATCTCCTAATCAGATGCAATAATCAACCCAAAGAAAAGTCAAGTAACAAATGCCAAATGAGACAAACCTTCTTCTGATTATTCACTCTTCTTTCATATTTTTCAACTCAGAATAATAATTTGAAATTCTTTTAATAAAGGAATTTCTCTTATAATCTGCACACAATAGCTAAACATTTCTTCATATCTCTAGCCATTCACTGTAAGCTTTTAATAATTTTTTTTTCCAAGGCAACCTGAGGCTTTTACTCCAACTCACATCATCATGCATATATTTTACTGTCTAATCCAAACATAAACCATAGAGAATTTAGACAGAAAGACATCACAGAAAAGAAGTTGGGCATTACAGGTAGAAAACAACAGGTAAAGTTGAAAACTAATCTCTGATGAGTTCTCATACACCAGGCTTTACTCTGTCTGTGAAATGGTTCTGCACTTTATCTCAGCTGCTGCTTCAGTCAGTGCTTCCCTTGTACTGTCCAAGAGTAATTCTTCACAAGGTTGGTTGACACCAGGCAATTAAGCAGATATTAAAAAGCTCGCTTAAGAACACAGAGAAAGAAGTGCTTCTGCATATCGGCCTATATGAGCAAGATAAAACAATTCAAGAGACTCCTTCCATTTCCTTGTTTCCATTTCAAATTTTCCTTGCTGTTACATACCTGCAATGTCTATGCAGGTTCTGTTCATGTTCATGGAATACATGCACAAAGGGAAAATTCCTAAATGCCCTTTTATCTGCATCTGGTTAGGAAGCCTATCCCAGAGTGTCACTGGGCCATATTCACCCCTGAAGCATCCAGATGAGGTTGAAATTCAGCCTCTGAATTTGCCATGTTTCAAGTGGTTCTGTGCTAATTACTGCACCTCCTGTAGTTTAAGCTGGTTTTAAACCTCATTAGGAAGAAATCCAGAGTAAACCCTTTTCCCTGTTACCATCAGCAGAAGCTGTTGATGGAATATGCTCAGTCACAGTGGACAAGCCAGAATAAACAGACTGTGGTTTCCTGTTCCAAGGAAGGAAACAATTGGTTTTTCCCTCAAGCACATAAAAGAGGCTGCTGCTTTGTAGGTAAACATAAGAAAAGGTGTGTATGCCACGTACTTCCTTTTGCAGCCAGCTCAGTCCAAAAAGACTAAGATTATTCTGCATGTATCTGAAATAAAGGCAGGATCAAGTGACTCAACATGAAAATCCAAATGCTGACAAGCTGTAGTTTTTGAAATTCATACTGTGTCTCTAAGCAGTGGAAAATTTACCTGGCAGAAGTACAAATTCTGATGACACAAACAACTGGAGAAGAAAACAACAGTTAATTCTTCTATATCTGCTTTGGTTGTTATATAAAGATGGGAAAATATTTTTTTTATGCTGCACCTTCAAAAAAATGAAATTACTTCCTGATTAAGATCAAAACCACAGCCAATTATGCATTAAAAATCAAAAGCAGCTATATTTCTAGTTCTGCCTTCTTTTCATTAGATGGGCTAAGGTACGTACTGAAAAGCTTTTTAAAAAACCCCAGGAATGATCATTTCATGCTCTAATCCAGGCAGTCAGCCTTGAAGATATTTTCTACAAATGACATGTTGCATATCCTCAGTACCAGATTTGGCAGATCCAAGAAAAAGACCTCACGGTTCAGTCGCTTTAAATGTTTCACATTGTCATAGCAGATGATTGACAAAAGGCACTGAATCTATGGTGGAGTGTTCCAACTTTGGATACACATCTGCTGAGCTGCAGGTACTTAGAAGGGAGCTTTTTCATTTGCATTTTAAAAACTTAGAAAAAAAATAAGCCACAAAAAAATCTATGCTTTCAGCTTTTAATACCCACCTTTAATTTAGATTGCTTAATATTGCTGACCATTTCTCATCTTATTTATATTGCCTTAATGTTCAGCATCAGCTGAAAAAATAAGGTGCTTGGACCACACCCCATCAAAACTCTTGCAAGCTGCATCATGTCTAGGGAAAAAGGTCACAAAATGAATCTGCACCTGATTTCAGGGTGTTACATATCAAATTTTGGCTTTCTTACATTTTAAGGAACCAGAGGTAGCTTTGTGTAACTGTGGTTTCATTCCTGGAAGTGAAACTGCTATTGACTTTTCACTTTATTTTATATATATTTTATAAATATTTAATTTTCTCTTTTGCCTGTAATTTGGGAAAGCACATGTAACTTTTACAGTCATTGAAGCGAAGTGAATGTAGATGAAGCAGAGGGATAGAAGTAATCCAGGGTCTCATCAGGTCCATTTTTAAACAGTGTCTTGTCCTGCCCTCTTGCTGTCATATGGATTTTCCTCAATAGTCTGGGAGCGGTACTTTAACTTTCCTGTACATACTTTTTTTAGCTTATGTACTAAAAAGCAAATCACCATACTCTCACTTGTTTTTATCATTTCCTTTATTCATATTATCCCTTGATGGTGATCAGAAACCGCAGAGGGCCTTGAGCTGTTGTGAAACTCTGTGAATAAGCCTTTTAGGGACAGCAGCATCCCATGCTTCCCTAAGCACAGTCCCCACCTGGGTCAGGAAAGCTGTGGCCACTGAGTTGGAGTGGATGAGTAGGATGAGACCTGAAGGGCTCACCAGTTACCAAGCTGCTCTGTGCCTCTGTGTAGGAGAGCAGGAGCTCATACAGCAGGGTGATGTAGGGGATCTCAGTTTCATACAGCCTTGCAGTGTTCCTCACCAGAGAGCCTGATAATCTTCAAATGATACTCTTGGCTCTTTGCACTGTTGCCTGGTAATGAAAGCAGAGAAAGGATTCCAGCAGTGAGCCATCACCCCTCAGTCTTTAAGGAAAAACAAAGTGTGTGAAGAGAGGCACACAATTTTGTGTGCACACACATATGACTCCCCGTATATCATGAAATGTCTGGCCAGAGCCATGGTTGGCCCGTGGAAAATCTTATCTTGGTTGTATTAAAATATACCTCACCTCTTAAGCCTCTTCCTTCATGAATGTAGTCATCTCGTTACCTCAGTGAACCACATAGTATCCAATGCCTTGTATGTCTGAAAAATTATATGGTTAAGCAAGACATTTCATAATCATTAATCTATAGTTAACTTAGCCTGCTCTATTATGCAATACTATGAGGACCAGCTGGGGCCCACTAACCAGAAAGCACTTTTATGGTTTCTCTTAAGGGCCATTAAATCAACGTGATGAGAGCACAGCTGGAAAATATCCTACAAAAATTTATCAGATCCCACACAATATGTAAAGGGACCACTCCGTGCAACTGCAGACTCAGCACCAAACACTCAGCTGAAACTGCAGGTGGAGGAACATTTACAGCACAGCTCATATCCAGTCCTGAAAATGCCTGCTGCCTCTCCCTCTTCCCTTGTCTATGGGGTTTTCCATTTGAGCCTCACTAGCTGCTATAATTGCTGTGGATCCCTTAGGGGTGGATTAATGGGATCATCCGAGCAGCCTTGTCGGCAATTGCCATGCTGCCTGCTTAAGCCATACGAGGCAGAATTTCCTAACACTAAAGCAGGGGTTGCTGGCAGTGCTGCCTCCTTTACCTCGAGGACACTCTGGCAGGGGCCTGGAAATTTCATACTTTCTTCCTTCACGTTTTGGAACAGAAGACAAAAAAGAGGAAAAAGCTATTAATCCCTAAAATCCACGTGTTTCACGACGGTTCACACATCATAGATAATGTAAAATAATTAAGAAGGAATGATGTTACTGAGTTACAATGTCCTGCAGAATTAAAATCTGATGAAATAAATCAGATTAGGAAGTGAAAGCCGTATTATTCAGAATAGAGTCAGAAAAAACCCTCACCACTACACCTATCATGGATGCCTAATGGGTTTTAAGCCTCAAAGCTTTTACCTCAAATTTCTTTAACACCTTTCTTAAATGTTTATTATGACCTGATCCTAGGAGTCTGTTGAAGCTAGTGTAGTTTTGCTGTGGAATTAACATTCTCTGGATCAGATCCATAATGAATCAAATGAAAAAAAGGTAGAAAGAGAAGAGTTCTGAAAGAACTCTGGGGTTAGGGGTAAAAGAGAGGAAGTGCAGTCCAAAAGGGGCATAACAAAATAAATAAAATGGTCAAAAACCTAACACATTTCTTGGAGATTCCAGGTGGCAGTCCACAGGTATTTTTGCACACTGATCCAAAGGTAATCATTGCACATGTCTGATAATCACAAATTCTGGGGTGTGGTTGAAATGCTCATTAGAAAAAGCTGATATGAGAACTGCTGTTCCTACCAGAATTTACATTCAAATCTCTTTAAGGTATAGACAGGTGTCTACCTGCTTCTATGCACAACTGGTTGTGCTAAAGCCAGATAGTTTATACATCTAGGCTTATGAATGTTTTTTTTATTTATTTCCTTCCTGTCTTATCCAGAATGAGCAACCCACACAGTCTGCTTCCCTTCTTTGCTCCTCTTTATTTGTGATACTGTGCTGTCTTTAAATAAGACACTCCAGAAACAGCTGTTCTCTTCAGTGCTGCACTATTACTAAATAGCTTAGTGTAGCAACTAAAATGAAACAAAAGGAGAAAAAAACCTGCAAATCTGTATGTGTGTGAGAGAGTGTTTTGAAGAGAAATGAAGGCCACTGCCAAATTAGAACTTAGCTATTCACCACAGCCAGCAGCTTTCCACTTGCAAAGGGAGCCATAATCTTAAAGGATCACATTTTGGCAGATTGCACATGGACATTAATTACAGAGAGCACGTAGGATCATGCACGTATGAAAAATACATATGCATTTGTAGAATAAGTATGTGTGTAATTATGTGTGTACTTGAATATATGTTACGTGTACAATTTATTCCATGCATCTTAATCTGTGCTGTATTTCCTATGTATATGGTATTTAGATGCACACACATACATAACATGTATCTCATTATTACCATACTGCACTTTGATTAAAATTCCAGAAAGATCAATCCCATCAAGACATCTTTTTTCCTGTCACCCCTCCAGACAAGGCAAATCTCGTTTTAATTAGCTTTGCAAGACCACAGGATTCCCAGAGAAAATATTAAATAAAAATTAAATTTTATTTATTAAAATTATATAAGATTTATTTATTAAATAAAATATTAAAATCTTTTTCTGAACTACTGAAGTCTGTGGAAGATTTGTCACTGTCTTCAACAGGTGCAGGATCAAGTTCTTCTCAGACTGAATAGGAAGGCTAGGATCAAACATTAATACAAAAACCTATTTTCCAGTGGAGAAAGCAACACCTTCTTCCTGGGATTTCTTTATAGAGTTGGGTACCTGTATAGCAGGAGCCACAGGGAAGAACTGTTTGGAGTGAGGAGGGGAGAGAGACAAGTGGTGACATAAAAAGTGTCAGCCTCCAGGCAATGCACTCCAAAGAAAATTCTGATTTACACTGTGCTATCCTTTCTTTCTTGTCCTTGCATCTTCTGGAATTGCATGGAAAACAAGTCAAGGTCCTCATGGGAAATCTCCCTCACAGACATGGTGCTGAAGACTAGAAGCATAACACAAATGAGATTCAAGGCATGGCTGAGGACAGGGGCAGCTGGTGCTCATATTCAATAATTCTTTAAGATTTTATGTCTCCCCAATGGTATTCTTTGTGTGTGTAAAAAGGTTCCACATTTTCCACAGAAAAGAAGCTTTAAAAAGAACCTCACTTAGTTTCAAGTGCTATTGGTTCTTAAACATATTTTGACAGGCTTGCTGCTGTTAAAATATATGGACATAATCAAAGGAGAAATACCCTCTGCAGTAGTTCATGGTTCTTTTTACTGAGGAAATCTGAAATGAGTTCCCAAACCCAAAGCAGGGGAAGTACTGAATTTTTAAATTTTAAAAACACAGAAAGTGAAGCCTCCCTAAGGTATACAAAAACGTAGAGGGAGAAATTGTATCTTCCCAAGTTTTGCCAAATGAAATGGGAAGAGGGGGAATTAATTCTTTTCAGAAACAAAAGGAAAACAGAAGAGAAAATCTTGGGTCATGAGCACCAAGCAGGCAACAGTACTGCATGTTGCTGCATGCAATCTCTCCACAGGAAATGCAGTCTTGCACAGGATGCTCTTGGCCTATTGAGTGTTGTGCCTTTATACCGACATGTGACACACAGGAGAAACCAGCAGAAAGCTCTTCTATGACTGCACATGGATATATGCCACACCCATAACTGCTGCAATATGTCAGATTTATCAACTCAGTGAAAAATCCCAGTAGAATCCCAAGGAGTTGCAAATATAATCCATTTCAGATTAATATTCCACTATCAATGGCAACTAATGAAAGAAAGGACAGACCCTGAATTTTGTGGCTATTTCAGCTTCCAAGAGGATGTCTTGCTGTGTTAATCCTTATTCATATCCAGACCACCAAAATGTACAAAGTGATCATATCCCCTTAATAATATTTCAAGAAAATATGTGGGTAATACGGCTTATTCACCTCCGTTAAATATGATCAGGGCTTCAAAATTATTTATTTTAAGATTTCTCTAAATATTTCATGATCCCTTAGATCAAAATCTGCTCCTTGCAATTCTGATCCCATTTTTTTAATTTCACCCAATTTCTTACACTTTAAAGAGTATTTTTCAAGAAGGAGTATGTTTTTTCTCTTCTTTAAATACTTCCTCCTCATCTTCCATCCAAAATCAATATTTTTAATTAAAAATAAATTTGATTCAGGTTTTCTGGCAAACTCATATGTTCATTCTTGAGACTTTACTCAAAATAAAATCTCAAGGTCCCTGCAGAATTAAATTCCAGAGCTAGTAAAAAATTCCTACAAGAAATTTTTCTAAGCTAAAAGTTGAACCTTTTTCAAGTATTGGCCCAAAAGAAGCTAAATACATGGTCAAGCTAGGGACAATGAGCATTAAAGAAGATAGCCAGAAGAGAGAACAAAAATCTTTCTCAGTCCATGGACTGAAGTTTGGAATTTAGAAGTCTTACTGGAACCCTATGAAGAATTAGTTATTAACTTTAAAATTAAAATGTAATGATACAAGGATCTCTCCCATTCTGTGTTCCATATCAGAGAGATTCAAAGAAGCCCTACATAAGCAACAGAACACTTTGTCTCAATATAACTGATAATCTAACTAGATCACTTGCTCATTAAAGAAAGCCCCAACATACAAAATATTTTAAAACCTGATGATTTAAGAAAACCACAACCCCAGACCTGGTAACAAATAATCCCAAAGTGAAAGAGTGCTTATTTGCTGCTGCTAATTGGTACTGTCCAGTATGTGGCCTCAAATTCTATGGCATAAGTTCCACTTGCAACTCACCAAAGGCTCAGCCTTCTCTTTCATGGGGCTAATTCATAAAGTCAGAATTCAACAAAGTAAGTTGAATGGGCAGTTGCAACAGTCTCACCTCTCCTGGTTGTCATGGGTTCAGTACAGAACACACTTCAAGGAAATAAGGCTTGTATTATGTCTCTGATGTCGTATGTAGGGAGTCCTTAGGTGTTGAATTTGCTGTCAGTGAAGTATCTCAGCTATCTAGTTATGAACATTCCTGAAGCACACAGGACCTTATGGTATACCGAGGACTCAAAAAAATCCACAACCAGTTTCCTCTTCTAACTTGAATCAGGTTCCACAAATAAACTTCAAATAAAACCAATCCAAACAAACAAAAATAGCCAAAGCAAGAGTAAGCAGTTCCCCTTGAATTCCTTCCTTTTGTCAAGGCACACCTCCTTTACACTGAAAACCCAGTGAACAGAGTAGTCAGTCATGATTTAGAGCACCTGTCTTTAGCTGCTAATTCTCCCTGGAAGGCAAAGGAGTACCCAAACACCAGGCTACTTTTGATATATTCTATGATGAAACTGTTTCATACCAAGTTACACACATCTCACATTTTTATAAGAGCTGGCTTAGTGAATTTAGAAATGTAATCTGAAATAGAGAAAAGCATTGTCTTTCAAATTTGGCTCATCTATATCCTCTACATTGTACTTTGCTCACTGATTAATACACTACACAGAATATTGTTTTTCATGATGCCATGCTTCCATCTCCCTCTGCTGCACAAAGAGCTGGCTTGGATATAGGTACTACGAATTAGACCACTACTGTGTCCAAATATTATTGTGATGCAAAAGGTCAGATTGATGACCCTTTGAAAATGTCTCCTTAGTCCAAGAATCTGTTCTACTACTAAGAAATGGACATTCCTGATGACATGCTGTTAATGCACAAAGGAAAATCTGATCAACTCCTTCACTTCACTTTGCAAATGACCTTCTGCTTGGGGAAGCACTGTGTAAGCAATATTTCTTTCCTGATATAAGGAACATGTTTCAAAATGAAAAGCCAACCCTCCCTTTGAAAGACTTTGGCCTGTGACATTTCCATTAAAAAAGCACATGAGTAGTATGCTGATTCTCCTCTTATTTATACCCAACCTTTACAAATATCAGTGGAATTGCTATGAGTTCATACTGATGTAGATACTTAAACACAGTGCTGAGAACTCATTAGAGCTGATATTTTAACACATTAACTTATGAACTATTAACATGATGGGCTAGTCTTTAATTTACCATGAGATCATACCAGCAGGCAAGGAGCCAATGGAAATAATTTTTTTATGATTAATATATTTTATTTATCATTTTTGTGCACAACTACCTGAGCTCTTCTATTACCTTTTAGTTGTATTTTGGAATTTGGTGACAGAATGAGAGTTTCTTGAGGTCAGTACCATGAAAGACAAATTGCATCACCTATCAATATTCTTTTATGTAATACTCATACATAAAGATGTGGGGATTTTAACAGGTGTATCCTTCATTAGAGGGATATAAAATGTGTTATATACGTTGCTGTTGAACACTTTGGGCACTAAACTGTCACCTACTTTACAAATTTAAACCTAAAAGAAAAGAAGTTGAGAGTAGTTAATTAGAAGAAATATGACTAAAACAAACAAACAGATAAACAAGCAAACAAACAAAAAGCCTAACAAAACTAAATTAAAAGTTTTCTCCTGGGTTCAGCAACTTTGGAGCAACTTCCCCTATGTAAGTCTAAGTAGCAGAGATGACAAGTTAGTTCAAGACCTTACAGGTTGTAAATGTAACAAGATTACAGAAAAATACATTACACATTCACTTCGGAGTAAACCACTTACAAAGAGATATTTTAAGGATAGTTTATAATTTCTTACATGATGTAAGTACTAAAATAAAAACTTTCCCAGATGAAATGGAAGCAGCAACTATGCAATTGGCCTTTAAAGGCTTAAGCTTTACGACTGTACTTGTATGTGTTTGGGTGCTTTCTTCTCCAAAAGATTATCAAATGGAAGCCAGAGGCAGCTCAGGGTACGGGGTCTACTTCTCTCAGGCTGGCAGTCATGTAGCAGCTGCCATTCATCTTAAATATTTGTTTGGAAAAAAGAGATGTTCTATTTTTTAAACTTTGTGTAAATAACTTTTTTAGGCAAGACTAAGAATCGCTGAAAATGGAAAAGCAGTTCCCTAATCCATTGATGTCAGCTGCATCACACTGCAAAGGAAGGAAGGGAAAGTCAGGAAAGAAAAAAGCCACTTCTCTACAAGCACAACTGCATTTAGAACAAAATTTTCAATCAGCATTCTGTTCTGCTTCCCTAGTAACTAAGAGAGAGATTTTAGCCTGGGAACTTCAGAAACCAGATTGCACAGGAAACAATCCCAGAGGAAACGCTTGTAATATGATTTTGTAGGAATGCATGGATGATCATGGTATTTGTTATTTGCCATTAGTCTGCATCTCTTTTGAGTGGTTATTTATAACACAGCAATAGAATTTCTGTGATGGTATGGTAAAAGACAAAGACATTGTCTGGAAAAATGCAACTGAAGGACTAATCTAAACAGATCAAGGAATGAGAAGTCTCTGGGACAAATTCAGAGCCTAAAAGAGGAGCTACATTTTCTTTGAGGACCTTAACCTGTACTTGCACAAACAAGGATCTGAAAATCTGTCCTTTTGGAAATTTTTTACAACTGACACTGGATGCAGCTCTAGGTTTCTTTATGTTTCTGCTTACAGCTGTTCAGATTGGCCTTGAGAGAACAAGTTTGAAGTCAGAAAATAGAGTTCTATCTAAATAAAAAAATAAAGCGCAATTTTGTCAAAGGAGAAATGACACCTAAAAATGTAATAAAAACGTACCAAATAAAAATGCAAGCTTGTTTTGGTTTTCTGGGGACAAATTTAATGATATGTATTGTGTAAAAAACTATGTTGAACATTGCATGCTTTAAAAAGTCAAGTTTAAAACAAGCCATTAAAAGTAGTTTTCAGCTTTTTGAATTGACATATTGGAATTAAAATTTATAGCAAAGTTCTGAAGCTCTCCATAAAACAGAATTTTTGGTGTTCATTTAGTTGTTTTTCTTGCCAACATTGAGATATAATGATCATAGCATATAAAGCAATTCATATAAAGCAATCGAAAAATTCATAGAGAATAACACCTGAACTCATAAGAATCTTAGAAATAATTTAGCACATTTAGGAAACTCAAGGAACTCTCCACAACAATATCAGTTGAATCTAACGAGAAAATTAATTTTAATATCCAAAGACATGACAGACGCTTCATTATTTAACATCACATCTGATTGCAAAAAAAAAACCTGAAAGCTGCTTAAATGCCCATAATTTTTTTACCAGTAATGTTAATAAGGCAAACATTGGGAATAAAAATAATTGTAATACCAAGAAAAAGATGTCTTTAGTCCAGCATCGTGTCTACACTATTAAGTAGTAATGGGTGTAGAGAGACATTATAAGAAGTCAGTTTTTCTAAAATAGTCCTTTCTCTGGTTTTCCTTCCAACTCACCATCACTTAGGGACTTGCTGAAGCCTGACAATCAACTATAAAAGTCGTGGATAGATCTGTTTTCCCTAAAGACACGTAATTTTTTTTGGATTTGTTTATACTGTGGGCCTCCACAGCATCCTGTGGCCATGAAAGCAAACATTTGATAATGTATTTTAATTAACTAGACTGATTTTTCTGGCCCAAGTTTGAGTCCATTTCATCTCGATCCAAAATATTTCAGCTGTGGAGGAGGAAGTGTTAGGATTTTTTTTATTATTATTATTTTATTTTTTTTGGTTTGTTTTTTTTAAAGATCTTGCTAGAACAAATAAGGATGACAAACTAGGATTTTAGTTGTGGATGTTCTTTTTGTAGATCAAAAGACTTTTGAAAACATCTAATGTAAGATTACTTTTAATGAAAACCAGAAGAACAGGGAAGTGAAATCCTGATTTGAGTTATAGTTCACACCCCCCCCATGTGTAAGCAGTCATTGGATCACTGAATCTTCAAATTTTATGGGTAGTGGACCTCAAATATATCTACTTCAGCTTAGCTTAGGATATTGATAGGCACCAGACTTTATTATCATTATTTCAATACAGCCATGTACAATCCCCTTATGTAAGGGTTATACATACTTACATAAGAGATAGAGAAAGGACCAAAAAAAAATTGTCTCAAATTGTTCAGATAGAGGAGGAGGAATACTGAACTGATTCCATGATCTTTTCTAGGACTTCAGAAATATAGGTAGGGAACTTTCATTCAAAATTTTTGTATTATTCTAGAGAAAAAAGAGAGAAGAATTAGGTAGAAGGTCTATATTCTTGCAAAGAGTTTAAATTGTTTTTTAAAATAAACTTTTCCAGAAAGTATGCTTGTTATATATGGGACCAATTTCCAATGCACTAGGCAACACTGATTGCAGCTAGAATTTGACCTTTTTGGTTTTGGTTTTGGTTTTTTGGGGTTTTTTTTCCATAATGGCTTCCAAATGGTATCCTACTAAAACAGGCCAGCCTTTCCTTTAATACCACCACATATAAAAATCAAGCTAAGGATGCTGTCAATTCCCTCTTAGTGTCGGAACAGGAGCAATCACAACTCACAGGAGGGACATGATATGCCAGAGGAGGACACACAGGCTGGATCTGACAGATATAAAACAGGATTATGTGGTGTCAGGAGGCAAAACCACTGCTGAGCCTTTGCAGTCAGCAAGCTGGCTTTCTCTGTAGGGACAACTGCATGGGGAACTAGGCCATGACTCCACCATCCAAGTCCTCTCTCCTTTGCATGGGAATACTAACAAGCTTCAGGATACCAGTCTTACTTTTCCACAATGGTAAGAATTTTAGATGCTTTCATTCAGGACCTGAATAAAGTTCCACTGCCCACATTCTTTACTTCCATCAGCAGACCTGGAATTATGAAGTATGTAGTGATAACCACTGTCTATCTTAGTAAATGAGGCATGTTGCTGCTGACCAAATGAGTCACAGGGACACGGCTCGAGATGTGGTGAAGGAAAGGAGACAACTTTATTTTTTCTCTCAGAATTTATAGGTTTCTGACCACAGCCAGGGATTGGATGGTCAGGTTAACACCTTCCCAACCATACTGGCTGTGAGAGATATCCATCAAAAGACGTGCATCAGAAAGAATGTACACATATCTATGTTTACAGTCACTGTCCTGGGAAAGTCTTTGGAAACTATGTCAACGAGATCGAAAAACTGAGTTTTCAGGGAGACACACAGAGATTTGCTCTGGCCACTGGTCTTTGGAGGACAGCTGAGCAAGCCAGTGTATGAGATTGACTCAAGCAGTGCAATTACCCAAGGACCTATTGTCTAACTCCTTTGAAAGAATCTGGCACAGCATTTGGTCTGCATCTGTTCTCCCTGCCTCTCTGTGGCCAAGGTGTAAAACCTCTGAATGCAAAAAATCCATGCTTGGAAAAATCAGTGCAAAACAAATCCACTTCATAGTCAAAGGTCACCATGCAACAGAAAGGACAAGGAGACAAATTTCCTATAATTCCAGCAACATTGAGAAAGGGACTTCCACAGTCTGTTTGTCCATTCAGCTACATGCCACCCAAATAGCACAGGAACACAATCACCCATTTCAGGAAAACATCGTGAGGGGACTGAAATTTTAACTAATAAAGTTCTTTGGTTTCATGTAAGTCAGCAGCTGACTTATAAAGTATATGTACATCTGAGTTCAACTAGGAGCAGCTTCTGTGATATTCGGTCCAGGTAGACAGTTTAGAAGGTGAGAAGGAAGCCAGGTTAAAGAGTGTGGAGAAGAGAGACAGGAATGAGGGTAAAGCTGGAGGCAAGGGGGAACATAGAAAAGACCTTAGAGTAATAATTCATGGAGTATAGGTGAAAGTGAGCCATCAAAGCAGAAAAGACAGAATCAGAGAGAGATTACTGTGGTGCAAAGGGAAGGAGATGCACTTCCACAGCAGAATAGGCTTCACTTGTTCAGCTATTTGTAGAATGTCACATTTATAGTGATTTGGAGAGGAGATGAAGCATTCAGTCCAAGTTTGGAATGGATGTGTGAATCAGGAACAAATGGAGCTCACAGTCCAGAGAGGGAGTATCCTCAGAGCATCCCCAGAAATTTTATTACATATATCTTTCACAGAGAAGAGTGGAGAAAACTGTCTCTTTGGCTCCTTTTGTCCGAAGGTATACTCTACTACTTTCCATTCAGCTCATCAATTTTGCAGAAATAACATCAAGCTAAACCAGGCCCTTGCATTTGCCATTTCCAGCTCATTCTATTCAGAATGCAACTGCAAGAGGAGCAAACTGCAATTAAATTTAGCACCTTTTAAATATTTAGTTTCTTTTTTATAGGTCTAATATGCAATAATTGGCAGAACAACTCATTTGAAAATGTGTAATGCCAAAGGAAAACATTCAATATCTTTCCATTCAATACCCTGAGTATTTTCTCTCTCCAGGGTGTAAAAACATTTGTTCTTGATTCACACAGTCATTCCAAATCCTTGCCAAATTATGCAAAGAGCCGTCAGATTTAATGGTGCAAGCGTCTTATTCCTTATTATGGGACTTGGACAAATAAAAGCAATACATTGTAAAAATAGGTAGTGAAGCTACTGCCAAAAGTCATCACAAAAAGATGTTTTTATAATATTCTGTCCTGTCTGCATTGCCTCTCCCAGATCTAAAGTCTCCTTAGAGTCTGAATTTATTCTGCAGTGCACCTGTAAAATACAACAAATAACCACTATTTTCATTTTGTATATACAAAAGCACTCCTCTTGAAAAGGTTACAGCCTCAGTTCAGTAATGTACTCATAGAGTTATAGAATATCCTGTGTTGGAAGGACCATCAAGTCCAACTTCAGGCCCTGCACAGGACAAACTCAACAATAACTCACTAAGCCAGTTACTTGATCAGTTGCAGAATAGTCACAAAAATTTGTATTTTAAGGTCCTTCTGAACCAAAGTCTCAGCATCATTCCTCTGCTCTTGCAGAAAAATATGTGCCATGCCATGCCAGAAGTATACATCCATTTGCCTGGTCACATATAGAACCTTGGAGATAACTTAATCTTTGGTTCAGAGACAAATAGAAAAACAAAACAAAACTAAAGAACAAGCAAACCCGCCTTCAACAACAAAAACACAGTTGTTCCTAAATTTCATTTTTCTGGGTTCTTTTCTGCTCAGTATCCGTTCCAGCCCTGTGTCCAAGTCTTTTATGAAGATGTTGAAGAGCACAGGGTCAAGGATGTAGCCCTGGGGAACCCCACTAGTGACAGGTCCCCAGTCTGATGTCACCCCATTCACTGTAACCCGTGAGCCAGTTGCCCACTCAGTGCACGATGTGTTTATCCAGCTGAATGCTGAACATTTTGTTTAACACCATGGACAAAACATCTTTGACTCTCCTGCCTGCATGACCAGGTAATCATTTACAGCTGGATCATCTTGAAATTGATTTCATCTCCAGATCAGAGTGAGATATGATCTGTAGCGGAGTATGGAAGTTGTCCAAAAGACTTTTCATATCCTTATCATGTCCTTCCTCCTAACTCATGCTTTGTGACACTACAAAATGATGCAGGCCTCAGAAAATCAAGCAGAATATTTTAAGAATCTGGAAATAAACAAGTTTGACAAATCCCTTCCTAAGTCTTAATAAAAAGACCACAATTCAGCTTTTAACCTAAACAGTCTGAAACTATCATAAAAAATGTTTATTGGGCCTTCCTTCCGCACTTCCTTACGCACTTTCGCCCTTCCGTACTTCCTCACTTCCTCACTGCCTTCCATACTTCCTTCCTCATCCTTACAAGTATGGGGTTTGAATTCTGACTTCAGAAATGCACTTCAGACCACAACTGTACTGTTCATTATGTGAATATGACCAGCTTGCAGCCATTTCACAGTCTTTCTTCCCAACCTGTAGTCATTTTTGTTGGCAGAGATATCTTTGCAAAATTCGATATGCAATAAAAGTTAAAATAAGGATATTTTTCAGTTTCCACTTGAGTGTGTTAGGAAACTGAGACTGAAAGATTTATAGTTTTGGGTACATAACCTAGTTAAGAATTAAGCGAAGCAGCACTCTTTCTCCCCAAAAGAAAAAAACCCTGGTGTTGCAGTCAATAGGATTTTTTTCCATCTACTTCTATGAGAAGATGATCAGATTTCAAGATGGAAATGGAAAGGGGGAAAACTCAGTGATCCAAATAACTTACTGCTTTTAATGGAAAGGGGGGCACCTTCCAAAGTCATAGCAATTTATTTGCCTTAAGAAAGGTGCAGTACCCCCTGTCAACAACATCATTTGCAATCCTTCTCCAAATCCCTGCATGCAATAACAGTGAAAGGACTGTTAAGAGTGGTAACACTGGAATATTCTTTTTCCTGAAACAGAAAGATCACCAGAGATGAACAACTTCTCTTCCTCTGGTTAATTTGAGCTATTAAAAAAAGCTTATCTCTAACCTTGGTCTTATCAGATCTACAGAAACACTGGAACACTTCTGAATTAAATTTATAGTTCCTCAATCCAAGACAGCCACTGCAGTAAATAGATCCAAGAATCAGTCCTAAGTTAGGATTTTCCAAACAAAAATCAAATCTTGCACTGTCCTATGTTCTCTCTGAGTAATTGTATTTCATATGAGACAATGAACAATTGGGGATTTGGGGCAAGTCATATTAACAGGTTTTCTTTCTCAACTTCTTAACACAGGACATCTTTTTTTCCTTATTTACAAGTGCAAAGAGTGCTGTTAGTTACATTGTTCAAGCTTTTCCTTTCCAAGCAGACAGCACACTTTACTTTTTGACCCTTTTCCACCCTCCTGTCCTCAGCTCTAGTGTTATACTATGACACTGGCTTCACTTCTCAAAAAAAAGAGAGACAGAAAGAGAGAGAGGAAAGTATTTTTCCCTAAAATAATAGCTCCCCTTTTGGCAACAAACAAAGGAGAGAAAAAGTACATCCAGAGAAACTGAACTCTTTAAAAGTGCTTTTTTGCTGTTTGATGATACAGGCATGAAGCCAAAATTCACCCATTGTACTTCATGTTCAAAATTTCTTCACACAGCTCTAAATTGCTGACAGCTCTTTAGCTACAGCCATGCTACCGGGCACCATTATAATAGTTCGCCATACCATTATGATGTGTCAGTGTTTATGACCTGTATCCCAAAACTGGATGACACTCAAATCTATTGACTGCCTATAAATCACTTTTTGGAAACGATTTAAAGTTCTGAGATTTCAAGTAGAATTGCTATTGCTCAAGTGGCCCCATCTAATCTTTTTTTCATTGAAAACACAGAAAGGTTATGGAATCATAAAGCCCATGTGGAACAAAACACAGGAAAATACTTATTGTTCTCATATAGAAGAACACACATAATACTCGCAGTTGTATGAAGGCCCAGAGGGCTTTTTTTAAAGGTTCATGGATGAATTTTTTATTGCTACTGAATAAAATGTTCTTGACATGAGTATTTGACCTCTAACAAGATTTCCTCTCGGTGGCCATTAGAATATAAATCCTACTTCATTAGATCGTAGAATCACAGAATATGTTGAGTTGGAAGGGACCCATCAGGGTTGTCAAGTGCAACTCCTGGCCCTGCACGGGACACTCCAGGAATCACACCATGTGCCTGAGAGAGTTTTCCAAACGCCCCTTGAACTCAGTGAGTTGAGGTGATTTCATTTACATCAGCCTTGGAAAACTTGAAGGCATCCTGAGCAGTGCAATCTTCTTCACAATCAGTGATAAAAATGACCAAAAGTGGGACAGGAGGAAAAGCAGAATGAGGGGTTGCTAACTTCTTAGGGCTTCTAAGTCTTCGGTTAGCCTGGCTGAGTAATGACTGTTTCTATAGCCAGGCAACCAGGAGAATAATGTGTTTAGCCCTGGGATTACCACTCCCTCTTCAGCCCAAGCCTACCTACTTGCATAGAACTAAGCACAACTAGTCCTTTGAAGAAAGGATCAAACTGCCTTTTATTTTCATTGTGGGTGTCCTCTGACATTCACAATAAAATTTCAGTAGTCACATTAAGCTTCAGTTGACAGTTAAAAGTGAACATTATCCTCTTTGTTATCCTAGAGGAAGCTTTTATTGATGTCATTCTTCATTTATTTTTATTTTTTTTTTGTAAACTTGGTATCTCTTGGTATCTCTGTTCAGCTCACCACCTTCTGAGGATTTTTAATTAAATCATATAACTGATTGGATTAAAAGGCATTTGCTCCAATTTTGTTGCACATTTTTTGGAAGAATTGCATGTAAGGACTGTCTTAGAAGAAAATTGTCTCTTGATATTTTTCTGAGTCTTTCTTGTGTTTTCTGCACACCTCTGGTTCTCTGACACATTCCATTTCTAAGATCAAATCACATCTGAGACATCCCTTTTTCTCCTCCACCTTCCCAGGGATATTAAGCGATCCTGTGGCAAATAAGACAGAAAGCCAGGAAAAATACAACATTATTGGCAACAAAGTGCTATCAGAACTTCAGTCCAATGAGTTCTAATAAGTTCTGTGCCTTTGGTTCCATTTTTCAATTATAACAGTTGTTAAGTCACACCCCTCTGAGTTATTTCAGTAATAAATCACTTTGTCCATTTGGAAAGTTCCCATTCTGTTCTGGGAAGAACTTCCAGTGGCTGTCAGGAGCCCGCACCCTGTTTATGAGATAGTCCCGCTGGACAGCAGAAAACACACACACACACACCATGGAGCCACCATGACTCTTTCTGTAAAAAATTCACTCTGGTTTCAGTGGCAAATTATACTAAAAGCCCTGGGGAAAAGCCAGGCAAGAGGCAGAACATGTACCTTTTTGCTACCTTTCCGCTGAACAAAGGCCAGGGTAGCTGCAGCATCTGCTTACAGGCAGCATCTGGCATTTCTTTGAGGAAATCTCCCTCACTCTCAGCCCCTATATTAATATTCAGTATATTTGAAACAGCTCAGGTAAACATGGCTTTCACATGACTGCACCACACGAGACATCCAGCTCTCAGACTAATTTTTTGAAAGGTAGTGAAAACTGGTTCCTTCATTAGGATTTTTCCTTTCACCTTGACTGTGTCAGAGAGAATGTATTTTGCTCACCCTCTACATGCCTGATCTGCAGGTAGAGAACTAAAGCCACACTGGTCTTACAGGGATCTGCTTCTCTTCTTCCATGTGCTTCCTGTAGTAACTGGGACACGTTGGTGAGTCTTGCAGTGTTTATTTAGAAACAGGAATGGGAAGAAAAGCATGAAGTTCACAACCTTGAAAGTAGTAAAGATACACAATCACTACCTAGCAATCACTTTTTTATTGAGCAGAAAGTAGATATCGAGTTAATGAAAACAAAAGATAAGCTGAAAGAATGGGGGCCAGCAGGAAGAACCACAGAAACCACATCTACTCACATCAGCTACAGCCAGAAAATACCTGATGGCACCACGGGCCCTGGATTCCTGCGGGGACACAGTGTATGACATCCTTCTGAAAGATTTTAGGTATAGTGAATCTAACTCTTCAGACATGAAGGATAAAGCTAACTTATGCTGATGTAGTTAAATACTGAATCTGAAATTAAAATATTTTCTTTATAAATAGGGTATTTGTACCTAATCTAAAAGTAAAAGACAAATGATACTGAAGACAGGAAGATGCCATGTGCTCATACACCTAACATGGAAACAGCAGAGAGACTGAGCAAGTCTGACCTGGTCCAAAAGAAACAGCCATTTTCAGAGGGTTTCTAACCTTAGCAGAGAGCACTGCAGGCTTCTCAAATAGCTACAGGGATGTATATGAAGAACAATATGCCGTGTCATGGCTGGCTGGTGAGAACAAGGCAGAGGAGAGCTTGCAATGGAGCGAGTGACGAAGATGGATTGATCTGAGTGATGTTTAAATTTGGTTTATTATGGGGCTGCGATTGACAATGTTGCAAGCTGCTCACCTCCCAGAGAGATAGGCATGTGGGCCATTCTTTGATTTCATAAATCATCCAAGAACATACCCAGAGCATTGACCTTTTATGGGGAGGGAGCTCAGGGCATCCAGCATAATTTAACACCGGCGTGTCGGATGGTGTCCAGCACAGTTTAACACTCCTTAACCTCTGCCTCATTAGACATCTGTCCTGTCATTTATCTTTCTGTTTATTTTTCAAGTGATATATTATTGGTAATAACTAAGGAATGGGCACTGATGTTACTCTCCATGGAGCTGCCATTAGTCAGCTGGAAGTCAGGCCAGCATCTCTCTGAAACTGGTACACAGAATAACTTTTAAAGGATTTGAGATATTCTTTGCCAAGCAATTTCCTCCTGGCATGGGCAACTAGCACCCCTATTATATGATCTTTTATTTATTTTTGCTCTTTCCAGACCAGATTTTGGGAGTTTTTAAAACCAGCAAGTATTATTACTGTTGGTAATAAGACCTGATTTCTTTTTCAGCAGAAATTTCATCCTGTCTGTGACAACCATGGCTAAATAAGACGCCAGCAGGGAAAAGGCAGGGTCTTCCATTCCAACCACATATATATATATATACATACTTGTGTATGGAGACAAATACATATACACACAAAAGCACACATGCTCATGCTCTTCCCTCCTTCCTAGGTCATCACCATAATGGCAGATATTAAGACTTCTTCCTAAATACAAATAGTTTGGCACATTTATAATTGACTGAATATTGGAGATTTCATTTATGCTGCCTTTCTTTATCAAGCAGAAGCTATTTTTCCAACACTTGGTATATTGAGTTACATTCTGGGAGGGGAATAAAAAGCAAAGAAAGCATGGGGCCACAGTGAAGGGAAAATGAAGTATCAAGCATTTTTTTCTGTGTTGTGTAACAAATGTGTTGTGATACCGGATGGGAAGTAAATTCCAACAAAGATTCTTCTAGGGTACACATGGTAATAAGCATCAATTTGGACTTCAAACGGATTATAAAGAAGGTACAAGTCCAAAAGGACCTGTAAATTTTAAAAAAAAGGCATTCCAGACTTGTTTATACTGTGGATATTTGTGAGTCAGCTTTATAACAGCTGTAACACCTTGAAAAAATATTGATCACATTTTTTTTAGCTGAATATTAATATTTTGCTTTTAAATCCATCATCACATGAAATATATTGAAATTTTCAACGATAACAAACAATTTTATATGAGCAATATTACCACTAAGACACAGATTGAAATAGTTAAGGAACCCATGGGCTGACCTGAAACATCCTCTATTTAAACACACACACACACACACACACACACAGAGAGAGAAAGAAAAAACTTCAGAAAAAAATATCCCAAAGAATATGAAATGTCCTGAGAAACTGCATGAGACAGGTGTCCTTGAAATTTGGATTTTAATGATGAAAAAGCCCAAAACGATGGGAGGCAAGCCTGGTTGAGACAGGCAAGCACAGCCAAGAAGGAATTCACTGGGTGGGAGGGAGTTTGCCAGGGTATCAGAAGCTTTGCTTTCCAGATGTACTTTATTTATAAAGCACTTAATCCTTTTAAAACTACCTACATCCCACACAGATTTGGCATTGCTTTATTGCTTAATTAATACCATCATCTCAGATTTTGTCTAACACCATAATCAGAGGAAAAAGCTACATGCAAATGCTGCCAGATCTAACAGGACACAGTGGAAGAAGTTTTGCTATCATAAACAAGACCTCTGTTCTTTCACTGCCTTGTTTCATGCTATGCAACTGGACATTTAGCTGTACTTTTTTGAAAGTTAGGATCATGTAACTGGAGTTTTAAACTTAAAGGTTTAGACACCTTGATTCAAACTCCTCAGCTACTTCATCAGTAGTGAGAAAACTGCATGTACCAGTGAGCCACAGGGATGCCTGTGCACTAGAGGATACGTTTCTGAAAAGGTAGAGTGATCAGAACAAGTCCAGCAAGGTGTTCCTAGGAGTATGAAAGCCACCAGTACAAGGCCTGTGTGAAATCTCAAGTATTGTTGGCTGTTTGGGTCACCCACGTTGACAGAAATGGAACTCGTACCAGAACAGGTGCAGAAATGTCTGCTGAGATGATCCAAGTAACAGAGAGTTTATTTTACAAGAGGAAATTAAAAGACAGTGGCTTATTTAGCCAAGTAGATCCAAGTCTGAGAGGGGATACAGTCAGTCTTTGTAAATACAGCTGGAGGATAAACACCAGAAAAGGGAAAGAGCTTTTTAAGCTTAAAGACAATGATCTGGCGTAAGAACAAAGAGGTATTAGAGAGCCATTAAGAAATTCAGGCTGGAAACTGGGTATAGATTTCCAGCTCTCATAAAGGTGAATATCTGGACCTACCACCCTTTTTTAGCCTTGTGGTCAGAATTCACCACTAATTTGCAGTGGATTATGTAAGATTTTACATGACAGAGTGCAACAGGCCAAGGACACACTGTGCGTCAGTGCCCTTCTCAGCCCTTCCCACCCTTTCTCAGACCGCCATGATTGTGAACTAATCCAGACCCTATTTCTGGCTCATCTTTCTGCCTTCCCATCCTTTGGAAAACAGGGCAAGAAAGGCATCAGGATGAAAATAACTCATACCATGTCCATATTTCAGTAGTGTCCCCAGGTGGGTGTCAGGAAGCACTCCCTGCTGTCTAGGTATGTGGCTGAGGGATCTTGCAAAACTTTCTCAGTCAGAAGACGTTTCCTGGAGTCCATTTCTGCCCAGCACACAGACTGAACTCTGTACTCATTGCCTAATCGTACTTAAGAGCAGCATTTAAATGTTTGTGTGTTTCTCCTATTTAAGTGCCAAAAGTTTTGAGCTTTCTCCTCAGCAAGGAGAGACTCAACCCAGCTCACCCTTGACGTAAATCTGATGACACTAATCAAGCTACATGAGTCAAATCTGGCTTTTTTTTTTTTTTTTCCCCATTAATAATAAAATGTAAAGCTTTATTTGGAAAGTACATAATAATAACAATGTCAACAAAATCCATCATTTCCCCAGCATTACCCTATAATAAAATGCAATGATGTTAATAAAAAGCAGACCATAAACAAAACAGTGTTTAGCTCTGTGTTTCTAGTTAAATTCTAAGGCTTTTAATTTCTGCATATTATAGTAGAAAATGGATTATTCAGAATATTCTCGAGTTATAAATGCATCTAATAACTTGAAAAAAAATAAATTAGGTTTTATAGTCTTCTGTTATTATTCAAAATCCCAGACAGGGTTACTATAACATACAAAAAATAGATTATGTTTAGCAAGAAATTTAAAGATCAGAATTCCTGTAAACACTAATGTAACATTTGGACACAATAAATTCAGCTTCCCTTTCTATGTTAATGATATTCTGGGCAAATGCCTGCAGATCATTTACTTTGGAAAACACTCGATGAAAAAATATGAGCTTTTGTTCGGGATCTGTCAAGATAGATAGCGTGGTCACTAGCCCTGGAACAGACCCCCACCACACACAGGCACCCACCACATGACACTGAACCTGGAAGAAAGCCTCCATCTGAACCACCTTTCAGACTGTGGTCACAAAGCCTTGAAACCTGATTCATATTTGTGCAGTTATCCTCTGGACTGCAGAAAAAGGAAAAGGAGTCCCACCTCACCTTGTAATAGCAGTATTTTTATCTCCCAGATAACTCAGGCAGGAAAGGATTGGTGGGAGATTTTTTTCTTTTTTCAAGAGATCAAAAACCTTGGCCTTGGTGCAGTGTGCATCCTCAGCCCACTGGGACACAGCCAGCCCAGTGGCACAGAACCAGCACCCAGTGCTGGTCTGATGGACACGGCACTTTAATCCTAAGAATCTGCTGCAAAAATTGTGCAGTTTTGTTGCTGTTGCAAAACAATGAATTCAGGGTTGTAAAATTTCTAGCATTCACAGCAAGTTCATTTAGTCTTCAAGAGTTTTTCTGGCATTTTTTAGTTAGACAACCCTGAAATGTCTTTAGATGCATCAGTAAAGTTTTTGACGTTTCCCAATTATTTCTGGGTGAATTCAGCTTCATTCTAATAACAGTGGTACCAAAATTTGGAAGTTACGTACATTTCCAAGAAACGTTATCCACTCCCAGTCTAATTTAGCTTCCCAGATGCCCAAATTATTTTTTGAAACTGGACTTCACAGTAAAAATCTATTTCTACAGAAGTTCTTTTTCCTGTTGCCAAAATATGAAGCAACATCATCTGATGTTGGAGTTGTTCTTTGTCTAAGGAGGTTATTGTTACCATTGTACACTGTACATTCTACAATGTATCATCACACTCTGAATGAGTTTCTACTGCTATGTGCAATATTGTCCGTTTCTTGACTTAACTTTTTCTATAAATCTGCCACCCATATTTAAATAAATTACATGCACTATTCCTGAACAAGGAGGTTTTGTACAATAGCATTTAATGTTAAGACGTTAAGGGAACAAGTCTAGACACATGCTGAGTATCATATCATTCCTCATCCCACCACATCCATATACTATAGCTGGATAATTTCACTGTGGCACCAGAAGGCCATGCTTTTCATTAACCAAAACAAAATCTTCTGTCACCTCCAGAAATACTGTTGCCTTTTTTTCTGCATAGGATATGGTGCAGCTTTTTCTGAAATCTTCAGACTTGCTGACAGAGCAAAAAGCAAGGAGCCAGATAACCTCCTTCTCTCCTCCCAAAAAAGGCCATTGAGCATACCTAACAGCCCAGAGCTTGCCAATTTTTATCCTGTTTTAGAACAACATCTAACAAATGTATAAATTTCATATTTTTTAAAAAGTCATATGGAAAAAAATCAAACTAAATGCAACATGTCCAAATGGCATTTCAGTTATACAAAGGAATCTTAGCACAGGTTACAAGATGGTGGTTTGCAACAAGTAGGGCTACATGGTGAAGATATTAAAGCATTGAATTTTAGATCAATGTCTGAGTTGATATTAATACAGCCAAAAAAAGAAACTATGTTTTCAGTTGAGGTTTGGAATAAGTGGTGAAGCAGTGAAGCAGAGATACAAGAAGGCTGTTTTGAATGGCAGGAGCTTAAGAAAAGGCGATTGTCAAACCAGTGGTGTTTGGAAAGAAACGAAAATCAAGACATTGCAAGCCTAAAAGAGCGGGAGCAATGTCAGGCAGATAAAGAGGGGAACGAATTTCTGAGAAAAAAATAGCAGAAATTTGGGGAGGACTTTCAAGAGAGTACAGAAACACTTAACATTGTAAAGATACTAAAGAGTTTAAAGGAAGAAAACAGGTCCATGACCGGTCTCTCTGTCATTACCTGATGCACAGTAACAAAGGTCAAATACTCACTGTTTCCAATAAAGGGCACCATTTCACACTAAAAAGTCCAATTTCTGAAATATGGGATGAAAGATTATTTTTGGAAGCATAAACTGGAAATCATTGAGGTCTCCTTTGTACACTGATTTACCAACTTTTCCAAAGAGCAATATATGAAGCATTTATGAGTTCCTATCAAATATGGCTTCATTTATTTGTCAGAGAGTTCACAGAAAGTACAGGAAGTGAGCCACTTATTGCTTACATCAGGCCTGGGGGGTGGGAACAGTTTTGTCCCTGCATCCTTCTGGAGTAGCTGTATTGGTTGAAAAGAAAAAGGGAGAGGAGACTCGAGGAGAGGAAAAAAGAGAAAAGAAAAGAAAAGAAAAGAAAAGAAAAGAAAAGAAAAGAAAAGAAAAGAAAAGAAAAGAAAAGAAAAGAAAAGAAAAGAAAAGAAAAGAAAAGAAAAGAAAAGAAAAGAAAAGAAAAGAAAAGAAAAGAAAAGAAAAGAAAAGAAAAGAAAAGAAAAGAAAAGAAAAGAAAAGAAAAGAAAAGAAAAGAAAAGAAAAGAAAAGAAAAGAAAAGAAAAGAAAAGAAAAGAGAAAAAAGAAAAAAGAAAAAGAAAAAAGAAAAAAGAAAAAAGAAAAAAGAAAAAAGAAAAAAGAAAAAAGAAAAAAGAAAAGAAAAAAAAAAGAAAAGGAGAGGCATTTCTGCATAATCACATTGCACTTGGAAAAGTCTTCCTCATTAGCTTTCAGACATTAAAAGAATCTGTGTTCCTCGTTAAAAGAATAAATCTTGGCAAACTACCATTGTGACAGAATGGGTTATATCTGTGTCAAATTATGAAGGCTCTGTTGTTATTAAAAGTGCAAACAAGCCAGGACATGCCCAATTACATCCTATTACACAGAACTCATATGGCTGCCGGACCTAAAAAGATTTTTCACACCTCAGGAAAAGGCTAATTCCCATAAAGCCAACATCCCCTCGGTTTGGGTGTGCTTATAGGTGTGGGTGTAAAGGGGCACACGTGAACTCTGCCTGTATTCAGAGCTGGGAGGAGAGGAGCCAGCTCCAGTACAGAAGCCACGTAGGATATGTCTACACAGTCGATTGCAGGCAGATGTGAGCTCCCTTAGCCAGCACTCTGAACTAGCAGGCAGAGTTGTTAGCCATGTTTACTGTGGCACAGAGTCATTTTTGAAAGAAACAGAAAACAAGAAACAACAGCATTTTAGGTCTCACTCCTGCCTTCCTCATAAAGGTCTGGGTTTGGGCCTCTCCTTGTCTATACAATTTGTATTGTACTGCCAGAGAGCACTTATTAGTTGAGGCTCAGTGCGTTCCTTGCTGCAGTTTTGCAGGCTCCAGACCATATGTGCAACAAAGGCTGCTCGCAAAAGACACGCACTCACACACTAGGACACCACCAATCTCAAACTATCAAGCAAAGCTACTCTGCAGCTCCCAAAATAAAACTAGCCCAGTCTAGCAAGACTGGAAGAAGAATACAGATTCTCTGTCTACCCAGATATGCCCAGAAATGCCCACCTTTTTCTCCCTGCAGCTGTTCTGCTCCTGTGGAGTACAAACACTCCATAGGGGAAACCCTGCAGGAAAGCAGTGTTCTGGTCCTTCACTGCACAGTGTCAACACTGACTCTGAAAATCTGGTAACGAAAGGCACCAGGAGGCTTGCTGGCTTTCTTCTGTGAAAATTACTTCTGCTAACACTAGTGTTTCACTGAGCCTTAGCTACAGACTAGAAACCCCATTACAGCTGGTGCTGCTACATCCTTCCAGTGAGATTATGAGCTAATTAAAGCAGACAGGAGTGCTGGGAGGCATAAAGCATTTTTCATTGGCAGAGTATAGAGTGGCCGGAGCACATCAGTAGCCCTGTCACGTCTATATATCAGGGAGAGAATGAGATCAGGCTTGAGGGCTCGGAGTCCCAAGACTTGTTTATAACATGATATTTAACTCCCACATGCTGCAAAAGTGAATGATTCACTTTATGTATTACATTTCTTTGCTGAACACAGCAAAAGAGTTAAACAAGAAGCTGAAGCTACACAGTCTTGTGTAGAGGTGTGGAATAGGGTGTGCAAGCAGTGAGGTTGGTAAATAACTAATGTGCAAGCAAGTCATTACTGAAAGTCTGAAACACCTCTGTAACACTGTCAGGGATTTTTAAAATCTTGATTCACCTTACATGAAATCTCTCTATGCTAGCTTTAGGGACTGTGCACTTAGTGGAGTTTCCCAGGTGCACGAGACTGAAGAACAAAACAAATATTCATGACCATCCCATATTAAATAAAGCCTTGTTATTGGGACAGTCACCTGACAGTAATTCTGCTCTGCCTGAGTCAGGAACTAACTTCAGATGGAGTTTTCCTTAGTGTATGAGTGTTCTGTATATCTGGCTCATGTGAGAGAAATGTTGGGACAATTCGGTCACTTTCTCCATCCAGAATTCTGACCTGTATTGGTGACATGTCAATACCAAAAAAAAAAAGTAGCTCCTAATAATTTTAAAGGGGAGGGAGAGGGAGAGGGAGAGGGAGAGGGAGAGGGAGAGGGAGAGGGAGAGGGAGAGGGAGAGGGAGAGGGAGAGGGAGAGGGAGAGGGAGAGGGAGAGGGAGAGGGAAAGGGAGAGGGAGAGGGAGAGGGAGAGGGAGAGGGCCTCATACCTCACTCAAGAACTCAGACACCAATTTCAGCACAGGGTTCTATGTCCATCTGGGAAATGCAGCCAGCAAGAGGCCTATACACCCAAGCCACACACTGGAAGCAATGCTGAATAATAGACAGATCCTCTGCTGGATAGGATGTAGTGTCAACATGAGACAGGTGACCATGGAGATAGGCACTCAGCTGGACTATAAATAACTTCTTTTTAAGGAGGCATTTCACAACCAAGGCCTGTATTTTGTCAGCTTCCTCATTAAGTGCACATAGCTGCACTGTGCAATTCATTTTTCTGCTGTCTAGATCTAGGTTAGATAAAGTGCAATGAGTATCTATTTCCAGAGCTGGGAGCAGTTTGGAGGCATCATCCTCAGTAACCTAAGTGGGATAACATACTCTGTAAGCACTCTTCAGTAAACCATAAAGATAAAAACAAGGAGCATTGACAGAAATATCAAAAAAAAAATATGTTAGAAATACTAAATGCAAACCATGACATAATACTATGAGGATGGATGATTGTTAAGTGGGAACTTCAGCACAAGTGCTCACCCCATTCTCTTGAGCAGAAAGACAATACGTAGCTAGGAGTAACACTTACAAAATTTTCTCACCTTGGCAACAAAAGGTACATAAAAGTCAGAGGTGATAAAAGCCAAATAGCATCCAAAGAATATCAAAATATGTCCATGAATAAGCATCCAAGAAAAATCAGCCTCTCTCTGGGATGGTAAAGCTACAGAGTAAAGCTGTGTACGGGTGTGCATGTGATAGGGCTTATTTAATGAAGGTCTATAAGCTCAAATCATCTTATATATTCAAATTTAAGAAAGATAATATAAAAATTATGACAAAGTTATGAAGATGTGAATAATATTATGTCATTAATATCTGGAATAACTTTGCTTGGTTCTGGACAGTTTATACCAGAGTAATAGAGTGGAAACAGAAGTCCAGAGATGGGTGTTAATTATCCTTAAGCACACAGAATAATTCCCTATCAATGACACAGTGAAAAAATTAAGACTGAAAGCAAGGACAGAGAGGAAACAATGACTGGCACATATTACAGATTGGAGGCAAGGACAGGTAGCCTGGGAGGAACACAGAGAGATTGTCTTAGAATCTAAAGATCTGGCTGCTGAGACAGTTCAGAAAAGCAAGAGCCCTGATAGTGTGTTATCTGGCCAGAGACATCAAGGGCAACACAAAAAGCTTCTGTAGCTGCACTCTGGTGAGACCACACCTGCAGTGCTGCATCCAGCTCTGGGATTCCAGTGCAGGAAGGGTATTGATGTGTTGGAGAAGGTCCAGAGGAAAGCCATGAATATGATCAGAGGGTTGGAGAACTTCTCCTGTGAAGGCAGGCTGAGAGACCTGGACTTGTTCAGCCTGGAGAAGAGAAGGCTTCGGACAGACCTCCTTTTGCCCTTCCAGAATCTGAAGGGGGCCTACAGGAGAGTTGGTGGGGAACATTTCATGAAGGCATGGAGTGAGAAGACAAAAGGCAATAGCATTAAACTGGAACAGGACATGTTTTGATTAGATGTTATATTAGATATTAGAATGAAATTCTTAGGATGAAGCCCTTCTAAGGATGGTGAGGCACAGGAACACATTGCCCAGACAAGCTGTGGTTGCCCTGACCCTGGAAATTTTCCAGGCCAGGTTGGATGGGGCTCTGAGAAACCTGGTATAGTGGAAGGTGTCCCTGCCCATGGCAGGGGTTTTGGAAGTAGGTGATCTCTAAGGAGATAGTCTCTAACTCAAACCACTCTGTGATTCTATGACTTGTAGCAAAGCTGTAACTGAGCATAAAAACTCCATTTCAGGATTCCCTGTTTTGTATTGCAAAGCTGATGTTCTGAATCACAGTAAGAACTGAAAATTTCCAAATTGTTCATAAAAGAGCATTCTGAAAATACAACACAATCCAGGAGTATCAGAATATTTAATCTGAAACTCTAAAAACATAACATAAAATCAAATAATGTTGAAATGAAATAAGATTTCAAAATGAAATGCAAGATGGGACTTTTTGTGTTTCTGGAACATTTTTTCCAGTTTTCTTTTGTAACAAAATTATAGTGACTCTGACAGTTTTATTAAGCAATTTTCATTCCAGCAAAAATACATTCTCTACTTGAATTTGGTTTTATTAATAGAGCTGTGGCCAACTATATTCCTACTACTCATTCACTTGAAAAAAAAATAAAAGAAAGAAGGATATCCAACAAAATTATCAGGCAAAATATTTAGCACCAATAAAGACAAGTACAGCCATAAGTTTCAGCTCAGTTCAGAGTTTTCCTAGGAATCAAAACCAGATGAGATATTTAAAATGGGCAAAAAGTTTCCATAGAAAACATTTACAAAACAAAAATACCATATCGTGCATAGGTCAAACATTATTGATTAGGGAGAGGCTTTCTCTCCAAATGAGTTGCTCTGGACTGCCTACTATGGAATTTTATCTACTTTTCCTGTGAAATGGTTGATGCCCCTCAGAAACAGGTAATGTATGAATGGACAGTCAGCCTGCTGTTGTTTGGTCCTCTCTCTATTACTGTTCATCCTACTGTGCATGAAGTAGTGGATATATTTTGCAGGCTTTGTTGCTGGAAGACCCATTTCCCCCACACTCTCTCTCCCCAAACTTTTGCATTTTCTCTTACAGAATAACTAAAAACTTGGCTCACAATGCAACAACACCCTCATCCATAATCTTACTGCTTGGAAAGACCTCTTTTGGAGATAGTTTTCACAGAAATACTTCCAGAGGTCCCCAGTTTCCTCTGCTGACATAGGTCTAGCCATCTCTTTGTACTTTTTTTACTATGTTTACTTAGTCAGATGAATTTTATGTCACAGTTTGCAAGTCTGCTCATTCCTTTCAGCAGTATTTCTTCCTCTTGTTTAAAGCTTGCTGAGTGCCTTCTTTACATTTATGAGGGAGCCCATCTACATTGAGAACACTAAATATATTATACATTCTGTTTATAACTTGCCCCAGAGGACTGTAGTTAACAGTGCAGATAAAAAAAACCAAAAACCAACAAATTAGCTGTAGTGTTCCTTAAAGGAAAGAATTAAGAGGGAAGCTCACAAAAGTGCAATTCTTACAGTCAGACAGACAGACGCACTTATCTGCTTCTCCAGCGTTACCTCACAGGCAGTAAGACACTTAGCTGCAAAATTTATCAGCTATGAGGTCATTAATAAAGCTGGCCAGTCTCAGTAGTCACTTAAAAGACGATAGTGCTCAATGATAAAGTAAAATACTAGAAGATAGTTTTGTTATAGGCAAGTGGCTGACTTATGATTTTGTACTTTAAAGGATTTTGACAATGCATGCTTTGAAATTTCTGGCCTAGATTTTCAGCCAAGGAGCCGTTTACATATTCAGCTCTTTCCCTCCACCTGGCTTTAAGAATCTAGGAATATGAAGAATATCCTCGCCAAAGAATATAAAGAAAAATGCAAGAATTTAGATTTTCAGTAGAGCTGATGCATCTTAGTTTGGAGAAATCTCAGCAAGCAAGCAAGCTCTTTTCCTTAAAAGAAAGCTCTTTAAGCTTGCAAGCTATGGAGAGTTTTACTAATATCCATGGAAAATTCTGATATGAAAGTATGAAAGCAGCAAAAATTTAAAAGTATAATTATCAGCTATGCTGTCAACACTCTCTTTATGCAAGCCTCTTAGCTTGTGCCACTTCGATGTTGCCCCAATTCCCACTCAAAGGGGCCAAGGGGCAAGTGTTCCTGCATGGAGCTATCATCTATAGTGCAGCAAAGAGGACCTGAACATCTTGTTCACTAGTGGGAAGGTTTGCAGATCACAAATTTCAGCTGAGCCCACCCATAAAGAAGGAGTCAAGCTGTGTGTGTGTGTGTGTGTGTGTGTGTGTGTGTGCCAGGTTCAGAGTTCACACACACACACACAAAGTCTGGACACCACGGGTAAGCTCCACTAAACTCAGAATGAGGGTAAGGGCTTGAGGCAGCCCCAGATGCAGAAATGTGGGACATACAAAACTCCCATTGATCATTGTTGCCTATGAATCTATGACCATAAAACCATGGTCAAGCTCCTAAATAAAGTGTCCCCCTAGACCCAAAGGTTTCCATTATCCTACACAGGACCACTGGGAACTGCTTTCTCCTCCCAACATCCCCTCGTGCTGCTCCCCGGCCTCCCTCCCATCTTCTCACACATCCACCAGCAACAAACTCTCTGCCCCAGTGTACAGAAGCTGCTTCTTATCAGACCCTTAAATATACATATCCTAGAGCTACAGGAAAATTACAATCCAAATTGTGCAAATTGAAGGCCACATCTTCCACAAACCAGGCAGAAAACTGCCGAATGCTTGAAGGTATATTTTCACAGTTAACACACAGCAGATTACTTTCAAATCAGCTGCCTAATCAGGGTTCCCAGGAAGGCTGCAGGCTCATTTTTCAAAGATGAAGAGAAAAGCTTCCCTGCCACTCTAACTACAGTTCTTATGAAATCCCAGAGCACGAGGCTGGTTAGGCACAGTGTGGGTTTCTCCCTTGCATGTTCTTTCTCTTACATTTCAGGCTGCCCCCTTTCTCCCAAGAAACTAAGCACAATGTACATGTTCTTATCACAGTTTGTTTTTTTTATTTTCTCACCTTATTTTATTATAGGAGATGCACTTCTCCAAATACTATACAATACGCAATAATTGATGTTGAAGTTTTATTAAAACCGATTATACAATTGAAATGGTGGGGGAGAGAGAAAAAGGTGAAAACCTTCTGCCACATTTTTTAACCTGATTACACGATGCTGTGTACCTCCTAACTGTCTTACCTTCTTATAAAGATGGTAGATTGCAAAAGGAATTACTGTACAGGTATCCCACACTTTTTAACTAAGTCTCTTAATTCCCTGCTTCAGTTTAAAACCCAGGTTATAGGAGTGCTCACCAAGGGAACCCTGCGTGGGACAGCCCACTCTATAAAGCCATTTTTGAAATATATTTCTCTAAACTTAGAAGTGGACCCTACACACCTACAAGATGCAAAGCCCTCCCTGCTTTCTTTATTTTCATGCTGTGACCTTTGTGGAAGCAGCCCCTTTGCTGCTGGTGCAAAGGGAAGGTGGGCAGCTGGAATGGTCACAGGGCGAGGGCAGCATTCCCACTCATGGCCACAACAAATATCTCACAGGCCCCTACCCTGTCAGCAAAGTGCATCCTTGAGGCAGTGACTCTCTGAACCCATCCAAAAGCCTCTCAGAGAGCTCTTCTAATTTTTAGGGTTTAGTTTGATTTGTATCATTTTCCTCTGTCTTATGTAGCCACAGAAGGTGGCCCATGCTTTTGACTGGGATGGAGAAAGCCACCATCCCTTGATCTAATTTCCTTTGACTGGTGCTGTGTTGTTTCCTCTGGTCAGAGACCCCTTTTCTTCAGAGGCCACTATAAGATTCCTTTTTCTGCCTTCTTGGAAACCCATCATTGTTCCTTAAATAAGATAATGAGCTTGCTATAAAGCTGACATTGGTTTAACCTGCAAATACAGAATTAACATTAATGCCATGCATGACTTTTGCCAAATCCTCGCCTTGTGTCATCACTATGATTGGCATGTTTGCAGCACACATCGCAGGAGCTTGATTTGGTTCACAGCTCTCAGTCATTTTTATGTTCAGACATATAATCTAATGAGGTGAAAATGGAAAGCAGCCCCTGAGCATTTGGCTATTGCTGGGAAAGAATGCAAATTAAATATTTGAAAGAGTGGGGCACAGGGTAGTGTGTCACGGAGCTTCGGAGTTCCATCAGGTGCCTCACCAGCTTGCACAGCCTTTGTGTCCACATTGTCTGCCTGCTGGATGGAGCTGAGAGACAGAAGAATGACAGTCTGGGGAAAAGAAAGAAAGACAGTAATTATGGGACGTATGTGATTAGCATGGTAGCCAGAGAAATTAAACCACTAGTCCCAGGAATCTTCCCTTCTATAAGGTACCTGTGGTGGAAGAGAAAAGCTCCACACTACAGAGTTCAGCTGGAATCCACTCCCTGCTAGTTTAGCTTGATTGCTTTTTTGGATACCTACTGTGGGGGTTCAGTTCCTTGACCTTCCTTTCTATAGAACTATATTGTCCTGCCACGAAGAAAGGCAGATTAAGAATTTACAGGGATCCTTCCATCACTAGACTCTGACAGGAGTGCTCAGGGAGTTCATTTTTCATGGCTTAAATTGCTCCAGGCCAGCATTCTTATCAAAAAGGTTTGGTTTAATGTAAAACACAGACTTCTTTTCTTTCTTTTTAATTTTAGCTTTGTATTAAACAGCACTACAAATTTCCCTTTGAACAGCAAGTCCTTGAGCTGCTTTCCTTTGAATAACATATAAATTTAGACTAAACTTTATTGTTCCTGGGCAAATCACTCTAGCTAAGAAGTTTATAATAATTATTAGAGAGGCAAAATGTTTTATATAACAGCTGAAAAGTCTGGAAAATTCCTGGTGTAATTAGACCGTGGGTTCATTGTTTGCTTGTTCTTTAAAGGTACCAGCTTACGGCATAGTTTCCAAACTTTGTCTTTTGGGTGCCTTGGGATCTCAACAAGGTCAGAAATAAAAAGAATTAACAGTCTGGTAAGCATTAGCTGGCACACCAACCATCTCTTCCAGCAGGATTTCCCCCCACACCCCCTAGCACACAGTGCTGTTTCTCCACAAACACATTTCCTCCATAATTTCTCACTGCTAATTCACTACACAGCTGTCATTCCTCAGATGGTGCTCCATGCAGGACAGGGCACTGGGGTGACAGGGAGAAGCCCTTTGAGTCCTGCATCAGTGCAGAGCTGCTCTCGGGCAAGGGGGAGCTCCAGGCACCCCTGAGCACTGCAAAATCCACTTTCTCCCACTAGCACCACAGGTACACTTAGGCTGGGAGCCACAGGTTCATTCCTCTTCCATCCATTAGGTGCTTTGAACTCCCACTCCATCTGCAAAAATGCCTGAACTATTAACTGCCAAGCTTCTGGGTACTCAGAGACAGGAAGCTGTTTCACTTTAGAGGGAATAATTAAATAAAAATTTGGCAAGAGAGATAGAGCTGCTGTTAGTGCAATTCTGGACTCTCCCATCAGAGACTCAGGAAAAGATTTCTGTCCCTGCTCCAAGGACATCGTGCATAGTCTTAGGCTAAAACTCCCTGAATAAAACACATGCAGCAGAGCAAAGGGAGTCACCAGAAGCCAGGTGTCCTTCCAACACCATGTTTCCATGTGCTCTTCCTCTGTTTCCCTGTCCTCTCATCAGTCAGACCCCACAAAGTCATGATTAGATGGCCCTAATCTAGAGCTACAACATCTCCAGAAAGTGACAGAAATAGCAGCAAAGGGAAGTGGAGCAGCAGATGAAGAAAGGACCTTAACCCTCACATCCACAATCCAGTCTATCAAAGTTGAGGTCTTCCCTGAAGCTGCTACCAGGCTGAGCAGTGTGGGTAAAGGAATTTGGAGAACTCTTATGTGTGATTCTTTCTGAGGAGCAGGTCTAAAACAGTCACCAAATGGTTTGGTGAACTCCAGGCAAAGGCGACAGCTGGAGACATTTACAGACAGACGGAGGGGTGTTACAACAGAAATGGAGGTGCCTAGAGTGGCATCTGAACAGAGATTTTGAGGATCTGAATTATGGACATAGAGCTAGATCCCATTTGGAATCCAGTCTTAAATTCCTATGGTGAAATAGAGGCCAACTGCTGCTGAAGCTTATGGGAATTTCACTATTGGCTTCAGCAATATGCCAAGAGTTCCTTTTGAGAGCTAGAATGGGAACACTTATAAATTATAAAAAATAGTCTATTTAGCAAAGAACATGCCATTTTCTCTAGCCCCGTGATCATAAACTATACATACATGAAATGAAATACAAATATTTAATATGGCACTTATAATTTCCAGAGAACAAATTACAAAAATATCCATTTTTTTTTCTAGTTCTGAAAGAATAACTTAGCTACCTTCTGCATGTAAACCTAGCTAAAATGCTTGTCAAGCATACTAAAAGTCTGGGGAATCAGTATCACAGTCAAAAATTATAGATGGATGGTTTCATACTTTGTGGGAAAGACTTGCTTTTCAAATAAAAAGTCTTAAAACTTCAGAGATATTGATGTATTCTCAGCTAACCAGATGCTGTATACTATCCGTGTGCCAGTATTCTCTCAGTGCTGGAAGAGAAATAGTTGAGACAACATATTTGATGGATTTGTTTAGGGATTTTGTATGCATATGGAAATAATTTGTTTCTCTATTGCAAAGTATGTTTGATTGTTCAGTATTAACATTTAACTAGAAAAAGTAGCTACAGTGCTCCCAGTTGTGTGAAGCACAAGCTAAACTAAACAATAACTGAAAAGCAGCTTCAGCATATCTCATGCTCATTAGGAGAATAAACGATGCAAAAATTAACTGATGACAGATATGCAGATTTCTATAACTCAACAGTTTAATGTAAGAGTCTTATTTGGTTCAGATACACAGAATGAAATCCTAAAGGACTGATGTGAGTCCACCTGCAAAAAAAAAAGTGGTTTGGTGAGCATCAACAGGTTATGAGAGAAAGTTTCACTGAAGTGCTAACTACAAAATGCAGTCCCTAAAGAAAGAAACAATACCTTGCTTGAATGTTCTCACTACAGAAAAATGCCAGTGTAAAAACTTTCTTCTTTTCTGTTCTTGGGGTTCCCAGAAGTGAGAATTTCGGATGGAACTGCAGCCACATGTGGCATGCACACTGCGAGCTCATGCACTGCAGGTGATACAGGAGGCATTGCATTCATTATGTGCACACTGCAGAGATGCACATGCACATCCAACTAAATGTATTCCAGACTGATTAGACTGGAATATCAGTTGTGCACACAGAGAAATAGCCAGCTTCTTTCTTCTTCACACAAGCTTCATTTCCAAGCAGCTTGGATTTCCCTGGACTTGTCATCTGATAGACCTGTTTTTTTTCTGTTCATAATCGGATGATGGTGAATAGATTCTTATTTTACATAATATATTCATCATTCCAAAGCATGATTTTGTCATCCTATTTTACCTTAATTGAGGTTGAAAGTTAAAATTTCCAGATGATATGCTTTCTTTCTCTGAGTGTTTACATGTAACTACTTTTCTGGTTTAAAGTTCACAAAGCAAATTCAAAATTTACTCTGCTTCTATTTATTGTTGCTCCAGCATAAGATCTGTTTTCTGGACAACTTTCTCAAACAAGCAACTTCAAATGCAAAATTTCTTTCAAAATTTAGTACTGACCCCAAAATAAACTGGAGAACTGCTGTGTTTTTTCTCTATTCAAATGCACAATAATTTTTTTTTTTTTGCAGTCAGAATCTGCAATAATATTTCTTTAGGCTTGTTTTTTTTTTGCAAACCAAAATACTTGTATCTATCTGCTTTACTCAATTTAAAATGTAATTTTTCTGAAGATGAGAAGACATAGCCAAATTGAAAATGGACCACTACATTTTGGCATACAATAGAAACCAGATTGTTTAGGTTTATGCAGAAGAAACAGCTAGAAATGGGGCCAGACTGCTTCCTAGACTGAATTGAAATCCCATCACTGGATTTGAAACTTTGGTTGTACATACCACAACAAATATTTTGGGGGGGCATTTAGGACATGGATAGATTTTATGATTTTATGATTTTATGATTTCTATGGCTTTATTATTTATACAGCTGTATTTCTCCTACCAGAAAAAGAAAGAAAAAAACCCCAACAAAACCCAAAAAAGCCAGGTTTAAATTTTTAATTATTTCACTTAACAATAAAGAACTTCCTAAGATCAGCATGCTTTCCAGAGGAATCTGGGAAAAAGTTACAGATGCCCATCCCTGGAAGTGTTTCAAGGCCAGTATGGATGGGGCTTTGAGCAACCTGGTCCAGGTTGACCCTTGTCCAGGTTGGCCTTCAATGTCATCTCCAACACAAGCAGTTCTATATTTCTATGAAAATTTGGCACCTGCCTGTGCATCCACATTTGCAAGTAAGTGCTTACATATTTGCAAGCTTTGAATCAGTGTATAAAAATGTCCTACAAAACTTGGAAGTAGAAATGAGCATGGCATCAAGCTGGAAAGGCAGAACAAGGATTTACATTGCTAGTAAATAAAACATCCATACAACCACTACCTTCGCTGAAGTCTTTTAATTTGTTCCCCAAGTCTCTGGGCTGAGTGCTGGGCTCATCCCAGGTGTGCTTGCTGTCCACTTTCCTCTTCCTCCTCATCTCCATCACAGGCTGTGGTGCAGAGTTGGTGGGTAGGGGGCTCAGATCCACATCCAGTGGGATGGGATGGGATCCCAAACAGACCCAAAGAGTTGGGCTGACCACTGGCAAGGCAGGCACTGGCCCTGACAGCTTTTGCCCACAGTTCAGCAATGCTTTTACACCTCAGTAATATCTTCACTCTGAGGACTGTGAAGCACTCTATTCAGGGATCTGAGTTTGAACATCCTTGCCTAGTTATGGAAGATGCCCACATTTCCCACCTCTCCTCTATCCTCAAATCCAGGGGTACTTGGGTGAGGAGTCCAGGGGCAGGAATAATTAAAGTCAAGTTATGAATTTAGAAAAGATACAAAGGTCTGCACTGAGGAAAGCTGTATCTAGTGTAGGCAATTATTCAGACTTTTCTAATCAATGTAAAATAGGTTAGGACTGTCTTAAGTAGGCTGAGAAAGCAGCTAAATGAGATGCTGTACAAAGAGATTGCCTTTCTTTCTCTGCATTTTCAATCTGATATTAATTTCAAAGCTATTTGGGATGAAAAGTAAGTTTTGTTATGAGATCTGTGTACAGGTACACCCTTCTCTGATCACACTAATGTCTCACTAGCAACAGAGAAATATGCTCTTAAATTTGGGAGAAAAATATCTGTCTATCCTTTCAGCAAACACGTATCACTTTGAGGTCCAGTAAATATTTGTATCCAGTTTGACCACTTTTGAGAAAAGAAAATTAAAGATCCCATAAGATTCTAAGGTTTAATTTGAATTTACCTTTTTTTTTAATATTGGGCTAATACAGAGTATTTCTATACAGACAAGTACCAAGAGGAACAAACTTCTTTGTGCATCTGGGATCAAAATGGGCCAGATACAGAGCTATTTTGAAAAAGAAGTGAATTTATTTATGTTTCATAGTGATATTCTCAAGCTATGCTCTCTGCTTCAGTCTTCATGAGTCTAAATCAAGTCTAAACCAGTGATCCCTTTATTCCAGACAATTTGGAAAGAGGCTGATAATCACTTCTTTCCATATCTGTCTATTAAAAAGAGAAAAAAATATAAAATAAAAAAGGAAAACCCCACCCTTATATTTAGCTTTACCTCCAAAAGAAGATTTCAAATTAACCCTAACCTGTAGTAGTGCACATTAACCATCCAAGGATTGCAGGAGAGCTCAAGTTGGAAAAGAATTTGGGAGGTCAGATGTGCTCAGCACCAAGGTCAGATAGGTCTGCTCAGGGCTGTGCCCCCTTGGGGCTGGAACCCCCCAGATTGGAGCTGCATAGACTCGCTGTATTGTCTGAACCTGTGGCCTCCAGCCTCAGGGGAGGGAGTTTCTCCCTCTATCCAGTCTGCACTTCTCTTATTTTAATTTATATGTGTGGTCTCTTGTCCTTCCATCATGTAGCACTGTGAGCAGCCTGGGTCTTACTTCATATAGTCCAAACATGCTGTGCACAGTAGACCTCAAGCCACAATAAATTTACCTATGCTTATGTTGTCACTGGCAGGTTGGGTTAAATTACTTTTGGAGACTGCACCGTGAGCTGGCAGCTTTTTTAAACCTGTTTTTTTTCTAGCCATAGTTGAAGCTGGTCAAATGTGTGCAGCCCTGAAAGTGCTTACCTTTGCAGACGAGGACTGTTCCCTTTGTGACAGTGTGACTCCACACTGAGTCTGTGTGGGAAGAAAAAAGTGTATGGGAATATTTGTATGGTCAGGTTGAGATAATGCAGGAGGATGTTGTGAGACTGAGCAAACAATAAAACAGCAGAATAAATTCATGGATATATATGTAAAGTGATATGTGGAAAGTAATCTTAACCTCATATATAAAATAATGGGCTTTGAGCTGACTGATACCCCTCAAGAGAAAGTCCCTGGGACTATGTTCTATAAAAACAACTCCTTCCTAGCAATCAAAAAAGCAAATGGAAAGTTAGGAATTATTAGGGAAAGAGTAGAGAGCAATCATAGCTATGCAGCTGTATAAACTTGTGTTTCTGTCTGCAGTTGTTGCCCCAGAAAGCACAGAGTAGAAATAGCAGAGGTTCAGAGGCGGGTGACAGAGGTGACCAAAGCTATGAGATGGCTTCTAGGAGAGGAAAAAGTCTGAGCAGAGTTGATTCTGCAGCCTGGAAAAGAGGTGAATAGAAGGGTGTTATGGCCAAAGTCCACCAGATTCACGACTCAAGCAGGATCTGCATTTTTCCATCTCTTCTACTGGGTATCATCCAGTGCAGCTAATAAGAGCCAGCTCCAAATTTAGCAGAAGGAGTCTTGATGCACAAGGAAGATGTGTGGAGCCCCTTATTCAAAATTATCTTGGGATAAGACTCAAAAGAGTGGTCTGTTGAGAATAAAGAAAAAAAACCAACAAAGTTGAGAAATCTCCTGACTGAAGCTAGTAGGAATCTGGGACGACATTCAGAAAAAATAGCAAATATGCTTGAATTGCCCTCACTCTTTTGGGGACATTTGCTTCAGGCCACAGTTGGAAACAACACATTGGGTTAGATCAGTCCTTACTCTGACAGAGTGTGGCCTTTTATATAGTTTTTGTTCAGGGCCTTGGTCTGTTTGTACTGAAGTTTTGATACCATTATGTATTCACTTTGTGACCATTATAAGGAAATAAACCCTCACAATAAAAAAATACATGATAAAAGTTCTACAGCTTGAAAATCAGGACTAAGACATTTTTTAAAAAAAAATAAAATTATCATTAAAATACTTTCTTTGTAAGCTAGTAAAGAAAGGTTTAACAAGAACCAGTGATGGCAGCTGAAGCTGGATTAGACAGACTCAATACAGGAGCAGTTAGGTAACATGCAATGCTACCACAAAGTGATACACAGAAGGTCAGGGTAGATGAGCTAATGTCCCTTCTGGCCAAAATATCTCGGAGTGTAGTGCTCTGGCAGCCACATGAATGTTGAAAGCAAACTCCAACTCAGTATGTTTTCTGTCAGTCACACTATATCTAGATAGGTTTTCATGCCAGGTTTTTAAAAACTTGTCCTGTTGATTTTATAACTTCATTTTATTTCTCTGGTTAAGGAGATAATATTGAAATTCTAGGACAGCTTAATGTCATGATAACCTGCTACCATCAGTTTGCATTTATTTGTGTAAATATTTGGTTTAGATTCAATTAATGCAATATTTTCATCTTTCATTTGAAAGATGTGTTTTGCTGGTGTTTTGCTTTTCGACTGTAGCTGCTCAGAAAATATGTTTTTTCTCCCTCAGTGAAGTTTTGATTTCCAGGGTTTTTTTTATTTTCACCAGAACCACAAGACCAGTGAGTCACGTATAGATTTGTCAATCAATAAAAGAATTGCTCATTCCCCACAGAACAATGTTAAAAGCTGAGAAGTGATTCTGGCATAGCATGCAGTGCCAGAACAGGGTCATAGGTTGGTTTTAAAAGTGAGGAAAAGAAGAAATATATGAGTAAACAAAAAAAAAATAAATAAAAATTATTATCAAATAAGAAATGCTTTGATGATTTCCTGGCCTTTTCTGAGTTAATACAGGTGATACCAGAAATTGTTGTAAGGTTACTGACTTCGGTCACCCTCCTGTACTCCCTTTGCACAGTCCATCCAGAAATCTATGCCTTCCTCTCTCCTTTGCATGCTCCCTCTCTCTCCGAAACTAAGGTTTCAAAATAATTTAAATCACATGTAAACAGACCTTCTGGTTTCAAATTTCCTTTGGAGTAGCCCATTAACTCTAATCACCTCTGATTCATAATTTTGGGTGGCATTTACAGATTTCTACAAGTATACACAAAATCCACTGCAGATTTTATTAGCCCTGTCTAATAAAAAAACATGCTTGAAATGAAACTGTTATGTTATCTAGCCCATAAACTCTCTTCTTGTCCACTTAGGAGACAAATTTTTTGTGGAAGTCAGTGAAAACAAAGGTTGTATCTGACACAGATCAAGATCTGGTACATCTTAAAAAGCTCATAATCTTATCATGAAGCATGTAAAAGAACAAAGGTTAGCAGCAGTGTCCTACTCTTTATACCACATGGATTTGTTTCCAAAGCAATTCTCTACAATAAATTATTTATAGGCATTAGTCTGTGGTATCAGATTAATACATGCTCTTAATGAGTCAGTGGACTTGATTGAACAAGCTATTGGGACATTTTCACTTTTAATGGCCAGGAATCTACCTAAGAACTAAGGAATGAACTTTAACAAAAACATGAATCTATGTCCACCAACCAATTGATCATGCTGACTTAAAGGAGACATCAATTTTCTCAATACTCTGACTTAGCTCAGCTGGTTTAAGCATGGTGCTAACACCAAGGTTGTGGGTTCAATCTCTATATTGACCACTCAAGGGTCGGGCTTGAGAATCCTTTGGGTTCCTTTTAATGCAGAATATTCTGTGATCTGTGAAAAGCAACTTAATAAAACCCTTACTCTTCAGCTGCTTCTGTAGAAAAAGTCTCAAAATCAATACAACAGCATATGCAAAATACGTCAAGAACAAGAGAGCTGAAACATTCCATAATGTAATTTTCAATAGGGTGTCATAATTTCATTATGTCATTCTTAGTGTGGTTCCAAGGAGCCTTAGTAGTTCAGATTGTAGTCAACAAATTAATAAGGTACAAATAAAACTAACTGTACAATTTGATTATGATAACAGGAAAACTTCAGCTTCTAAAAACAGAAGCCGTAAGTCAGGCCCACAACTGGGTCTGAGTATCCCAGAAACAAGTGCCTGAAAAATACTGATGAATAAGCAGGTGGAGGGCCGAGACTGAACGTCATACACAGCCTACAATAAAAGGGCAAATGCAATCCTTCTATGTATAAAGAGGGAACCAATGCCCTCTTGGGGAATCCATGGGATTATGGAAATTCATTTACCCCTCATGTGGCAGAGGTTTTATTCATTTTAGAGTGATGCACAATGCTCTGGTGTGTGTTTTAGAAAGATGGAAAAACAGAGAGAAGAGGAAAGGAAAGAAAAACAAATCCAATTCAAAGACTGGAGAAAATGTTTTCATATACAGCTGGTGAGGGAGTAAGAAGTGAAACGACTCAGCTCTGTAGCTCAGTTAAGATACACATTTGGGAAAGCAGAGACACAAATCTGGAGCCATAAGAAAATTAGAGTTTAATATCTATGAAATTAAGTATTAATTGAAAGGAGATCGGACTTCTCCCTCAAATGAAAAACTGATTCCAATGACCTGTATAGTTGTGCTCGTATTACTTGACTGCCAGAAGGCACAAATATAAAATTGTTGCCCGTTCACACAAATTTGTAAGAGGTAAGTTTTAGATATCCCAGGCCCAGAATATCCTTCAATGTGTAAAACATATGTTTGCAGTGTGCTACGAGCTAATTCTGAACGATTGGAGTGGAAAAAATTATAACCAGCAGATATAGGGCATCCACCACACAAATCCTGACCCAGGAGGCATGGTCAGAATTGAGGCAGCACAGCAGGTGCTGCAGCCAGGATGGACCCTCCTCAGCCTTGCTTCATCCCAGCTGTCTTTAGGCACTTAATTCAATGAGATCAGTATGGTGGAAGCGACTGCTTCTTAGCTGGGTGCAGGGCACCGGCAAGGCACAAAGCGCCAGCAGCCCATCCGTGCTTTAGCATGACTCGGAGCACAGAGAGGCTGGTCGGTTCTCCCAGGTGGAATTTCCAAGGAGCTGTAGCAGTCACACAAACACAACCATCCTGCTATGGATGACAGCTCTCTTCCTGGTCCAACTCGGGTATTCCCAACTCCAGCAACACTCCAGCTGTGGGCCTGCTGTTTGTGGGTGATGGGGCCAAAGAAGGTTCCTGCACGGAAACATTTGTCATGCTCATGTGCATGTGCAGAAGATGAACAAAAAACAGTCTCTAATTAAATTTTAGTAATCTGAGTGAGAGTACACTGGCTTCACAAAACAAGCGGAAGTATATTCATATTTAAGAGCAAAATAGTTAGCTAGAGCAATTTGAAAAAATGACAACAAAAAAACCCAATAAACTCCAGTATTATTTAGATATTAAGAAAGTCAGATTTATTTTTTTATTATTAACAAGCACTATTAAGCTCTGTTAACTGCCCTCAACCCAGAAAAAATCCACTGACCTTCACCATAGCTTTGCCAATGAGGAAACTGCAGGATCTGATCCATAAACATGAATTAAATTTCTGAGTCTATTACCTAGGGTCTGCAGTCATTAATTCCTTTAGGTATTCCTAATTCAATCCCAATAGGTAAATGATGGCAACACCTACCAATACCATTAAACTTAATAGTTGGTTATTGCTTTCATTAAAATTCCCCTTTTCCCCCAAATTTTAGACTACAGAAGGAACTTGGCATAGAATTTTTGAGCCTGGAAACAATTTTTGTGCTTCAGATTTTCAAAGGGATCTCCTTGGCCTCGTTTAAGTTACAGAGACATAAGAAACACAGACAGCATTCAAGAGGGGACTTTTCTTATTGGTGCCTTGATGTAACTCATGAGTGGATGGCAATCCCTTAAATGGTGTATCAGTGTATTTGCTAACAGACCTCAGGTTCCCTTGTTTTTCACAGAGCACCTGTGTGTGTTTATAAGTGATGTACAGATATCAGTGAGGGGCCCAACCAGCAAAGCCTGAGTCTGGATTCAATCATTCTGAGAGTTCAGTGGGTTTGGATCGAGGGATTTAATCTGAGCCCATTTCTTGTAATTTATTTTAAAGGTGAAAGGGCTTTTCTTCTGCCAAGATGAGAGTATAGGGCTGCAGGGATTTGCATTTCGCTTGCAGCTGTAGACTTCACTAGCAAATATGGCCTCAATTCTGGAAGCAGCTTAGCTCAGAGAGATCTCCACTGTGACAGAGAGCCCCAGCACAGCCAGTCTCCAGAGGCAGAGCAAGTCACGCCAGCTGCAGCCTGAGGTCAGAGAGGACCAGGAGAGTTCACCACAGAATTTTCATACAAAAGCTTCAGAATTAAACTTGATGGCAAATCTGTCAAAGTTCCTCCAGCAATGCCCTCCCTGAATACCCCTGCAGCACCAGCCTCTGGTGTCAGTGCCCACAGCAGCAGGGGGAGATAGCTATTCAGCCTCCAGGTAGCTCATTGGAAATGCAAGGTTCTTGCTACAGCTTTATGGGTTTTTTAAATAGGAGGGACAATAATCAGAGTTTCTGTGGTCATCAGCAAGAGCCTAGGCTGCTGGTGATCCCCTGCCCCCAGAGCCTACACACAAGGAGGGTGCTGGCAGAGGAGGTCAGAGGTGGACAAGGGAGGTTGTGGTGAGGGACCTGAACACTCAGTTAATGCTTATCTTCAGGTGGTTGTTAGCTGAGTACCTTATTAATCTCCTTAAAACTAATTTACCTACAGGCTACTGCTGGAAGTTTCAACTCCTGACATTCCCCTTCCCCAGGGATTGCTCCAGTAAATGAATCCCCTAAGCTTTCATTGAATTCTCCCCTTTCTGGATACCTCTTTTCCTCAGCCTTTCCTTAGCAGAATGCAATTTTGATTAAGATCAGCAGTTGACCTGAACCTTGTGAACCCATTGCCTCTGGGTATCACAAAGCTACGCGAAGCGTGCTTGCATGTTGTCCTGATCAACCAGGGAGGCTGAGTAGGGGAAACTCACATTCCCAGAAATATTTTCATACAAAAGCTTCAGAATGAAAATTGATGGCAAATCCATCAAAGTTCCTTTGAGATGTAGTCGCAATTCTACCATACCATTCCTATTTTCTGTTGAATTTCAATCCCTCTTGCTTTACCATATCTTTCCTGAGAAAATTAGGAATTTATCATTTTTAAGTGACACTATGAATTTAACCACTGTCCTGGATTTTTTTTTACTTTTTTTATATAGTTGATGAGGAAAGGAATCAGTTGTACAAAAGAAAATCTTATTAGGGATTCATTCTTATCACAATAAATAAGGTCTTACAATTCCAGAGATTATAGTGTCAGTAAGTTATATATGTATTGCATAGAAATCTGTATCTGCCTGTGTACAGATGCATACACATTTATACAAATGCACTTCCAAAACTATACTTACTCATGTTTGCTCTTGATAAATAGATACTCTACGAAGGTAAAATCATAAAATCATTGAAGTTTGCTTTCCTTGCATTAAAATCCAGGAAGCATGTGATGCAACATCTTACAGTCTCTGTGCTACATCTGACTAGCTCATATTGAATACAAGCTCTGTTAAGTTGAAAGGATTTCTGGTTTGTTTCAACTTGAAAGTGATTTAATATGAGGCCCAGAGAGAAAATCTGTCTCAGTAATCAAATTATAACAAGTAAGGATTAAAAGTATTAAGAAGTTTAAGCAATCTTTTAGCTGCCCTGTGTTCTTGAGGTCATTTGAAGCTGGCTGTGGGAATAAGTACAATAAAATAATAAGAAGGAAGAAAACAAAGTATTATAGAAGGGAATCAAAGAGCATCCTTCAGGATTAGATTATCGTACAAGAAAGGGGCTGAAACATTTTCCAGGATCCTTAATTCATTCTCCTTTGGGAAGCATAATTTTAAAAGGGTATTTTAATAACAATCTTTCTTTTCTTTCATTCTAAAGTAGAAGGTCTACATCTTAAAAATGTAATGTATTTATAAAAGAAAAATTCAATAACTGCTGATAAATGTCCACTAATTAATGAAATAGACACTATTACCCAAATACACAATTCTGGGGGACTTGGCAAATGGTATTTCTTTTTTATTAGTAGTTATATGCATACATATAAACACAAATAAAACAGCATATTTAGCCTGAATCAATAGTGACAAATGCCTGAAGATCAAACAGCTTTAAAGCAACATATGTAAGTGTCTCAGTGCAAAAGAAAGCCAAGCTTTTGTAGGTTATTTTTACAACCTTTGCAAAGAGATGTCCTGAACCAACACACCACTAAGGTACCAGTGGCATCTCCAACTTACTGTAAGAAAAAGCTGACAGAGAGGAAAAGATCAGGGCACTGAGCCCATTCATTTACGCACAATTAAGGATTTCAATTAGGTTCTGATGGGGGAATTATGAACATCTGATCATAATTTTTTTTTTTCCTAGAAAATGACAGCTTGTTTGCATGACTCAGAAAAACCCAAAACTTAACCTAAGTGAGGGAGCACAAGCCAGAATGCACTGTGCAAGCAAGCTGGTGTCCAGGTTCAGTCAATAAGCCTTTAATAAGCAACTGCTAATTACTATTAGATGGTCTTCACCACAAAAGATCCCTTCCCAAAGAAAACACTGAGTCCATGCAATATTTTGCATATGTGCATGCAGAAGACTGTTTTAAAATAAGGGGGTAGGGGGGTAAAATTGGATTGAGCAGAGTCCTTGGGGCACAGCTGGAGTGTAAGTGTTCTTGGCAGTGAGTTAGAGTCTCACTGTCAGGGATAAGGAGAGCAAATAATTTTCAAAGGTGATGAGCTATACTTTCTTGCTGTCCTCTTTCCCCCTGTAAACCGAGAACATAACTGGTTTCACTTCTGACACATAAATCCAGGCAGTCACTTTCTTCCACAATGACTTTAATTTCATTACCCACTTATTTTAAATCAGGCTGTTACTGCTTGGGCAGTTTCATTAAGAAAGTCTCCAAGGCATGGGGGCTGAGAGTTGTGTCCAGAACTCCCCATGAAACCATGGCAGAGTGTCCTTCTCCTTCAGTTTGGAACAGAGCCAGACACCAGGATGGATGTGGGAAGAACAGCCTCACAGTGAAACAGGAGGCAGGTGTGAGTGAGGGTAGTGGGCTCCGAGAATTTTATTCATGACTTACAGTTATAATACATACACCGTATATATTATATATATATACACATTATAAATAAATATATATATAATATATATACCATGTATATACACACAATATATTTTTGCCCAAAGATGATGTAATTTTAGTCACATCTTTGGATAAGATAGTTTTGAGAGCAGTGATGGTTTTTTTCTAGGATACCTTTTTTTCTTTTATACTCCTTTTTTTTTGGTGGTGTCATAGTCCCAAAGTCTGAAAATCATCAATCTGCATCAGACTGGCCTTCAGTAAGTAATTGTTATTGAAATATTGACCCATATATTGCTCTAAATAGAAGTGTTAAATGTGATTTTTTCTTTCAAAGCTATGGTGTTGATAGTATCTCTTTTAGTTTATTATGCTCAATTATGAAAACACTGTAACTTAATAAAAATCCCATTTGTTTTTTACCTAAGAATTTTAGTTTCGGTAGCTACAACGTTGGTGTGTTTGCAGTGTGGAAAACAAATCTGAAGAGCAGCTGTTGTAAATTTTTAAGTAAATACACACAAAAAACTTCGGATGTAGATATGTTCCTGTAGAGCACTGAGAAGAGGTCTCACTTGCTTTGGTTGTGTGTGACTGCCTGAATCTCACCTTGCTTTTTTATTGCTACCACTCTGGATTCCCTTTAAGTAAGTCCTTGGTTGTGGAAGGGTTTGGGTTCATGACTGCTGCATTCAAGATGTTGTCAGTGAGGGACACTTGATAAATGTCTGATTGCAGACCTTTGTTCAGCAATGACTTCAGGGAAGGTTTTCTCATGCTGAAGGAGTTGGCTCTTGAGCACTCATTAGGAGGTATGAAGCTCTGTTTATCGGAGAGAGAATCCACTGGGAAAAGCTTTTGATAAGTCTTTTAAAGGATGTTAAGAGTAGTTTCGTTTTAAACACACTCAGGCATACCCTATGGATCTTTGCTGAGGCAGTACCAGTGATTTCAGAGAAACTGCTTCATAGGGACACAGGTTTGGTTTCCCTTAGTTAGCCACTGCAGACAGCAGGAGAGAACAAACTCTTATTTTTGCTGAGATTGAGATTTGATTGCTGAGACTTTAGCTGTCAGATGAAAACAGGACAAGACAGTGAAGACATCCAAGAGAGCTTCGGTACCAGCGTAGAGGGAAGTGCATCCCTTCAGAAGAATAATCTTGCTCTCAGTCAGAAGTAGTATCTCAATGGTGACTTGAACCTAGTCAGCAGTAAAACAGGGCTATAAAGCAGTAACAGGGGCCCACATCATCTGCGGGTGAGAAGGTGTAAACCCAAGGCATCTCCAGGAAGAAAAAGATCACAGGGGGAACCTGCAGTACTCCAGCTGTAGCAAGGACACCACCATGAAGAAAGCTGCTGGTCACCAGCAAGAATAAAGCCACTTATCCCTAAACGTGGGTACTGGCTTAAGAACCGAATGTTGGAATCCTAACGTGCCTCTAAAAACAGCAATGCATTAGCACACCATCAGGTTTTCTGGCTTTCTTTTGTTTTGTGGCTAAGAGGTTAGTGCTTGTGAGGTCACATCTGTGAAACACTGCAAGTTAGCTCAGAACTGAGATTAAAAGAAATATAATCTACTGAAGAGAGGATTTTCAAAAGCTCTATGGTCTACCATCAGAATAAAAAATATGCAATGGATGCGTTACAGACATGCCATTCCTTTTTGTTTTTAATCCCAGTAACTTTCACATCCTCTGCATCCCATCTGACTAGAGGGAGGCACAAACTGTGTCCCCAGAGATGGTAATACACCTGTCACCACCTGCAATACCACCATCACCACAGACGTGGTGCATTTCAAAGTATTGCGCTTCAAACGGAAGCATTTCTTTCGGAAGAGAAGACCTCAAAGAACACAAAGTTAAATTAGGATTTGAACAAAATCTGTGAGGATGATTAAAATGAGAATCAAAAGGTTATAAAGCTAAATGCTTTTTCAGGGCCAGAGGTTGCCATAGCAACCACTTGTACAACTTTTTTTTCTTGGAAACGCAGAGTAAACACTTATTAAAATGGGCCTCAGTGATACAGTAAATACATTAATTTATTACAATTTGAAGTCAGAACTGGGTGAAGAAATCCAGGAGACACCATTTCAGAATTTGTTTTCCTTCTCAAACCAAAGGTCCAATGATGTAAAGTCATTTAAGTGACCAAGGAGACAGAGATGCATGTTTATTGTGTGTTTTGGCCCATCCTGGGGGCCCCAAGGCTGCAGCTAAGCAAACACCCTCATCTGGGTCAAACACAAAGACACGGATAGTGCACATAAGGCTATCATGTTGTGAAGAGTATGGCATGATGAACAGCTGGCATAGCAAATTTTATTTAAAGAAACACAGTTTCTAATTAGTTTCATTTTTTCTGTACTAATTAGGTTGTGGTTTTTGTTTGCAGTCAAACTGTGTGAGATAAAAGTCTACTGGAAAGAACAAGACATGATACAGGCTGGATTCTCTCCAGACTTTAGCTGGATAGGAGAAACCAGTATGCTGTTAAAGATAACATTAAAATTATACATGAAGTATCTCAAGGTGAATGGTTTGGGTGTGTTAAACCACACACTTGAGCTGCTGTGGGCATTTACACTTTAAACTTACAACATATTGGGTGCTTTGGATCTTTCTAAAACAAGAGAAAAAGGAAGTTGTGCAGTCTCAGGACAAACTTATTTAATAAAGACACATGCAAATAGCAAATTCTTTATTGCATGTGAAAGCACAGCTTAATTAAGTCATGTGAAGACTTAATTCTGGGTCTAAAATTAAATATTTAATTTAATTTAAATTTAATTTTAATTTAAAATACTTTTAAAGTATTCTTCTAAAAATTTAAAAAGTATTTTAGTATTAAAATACTGCTGTTAAACAGCAGCACTTGATTATAACTTTGGATATAGACACTCAGCATCTACCTTAGCCCAATGTGAATAAGGGAAACAAAGACAACAGATAACCAGGTAAAGCAGGGCTCAAGTTTTGAACTCCTAGCTGTATTTGTTAGAAAAATATTGCTGATATAAAGTATTTAGGAGTGACACTGGATCCCCCAAAGTCAGTACTCTCATTGTAAATAATACAAAGCGGAACAGCTCTTCCCTGGAAACACAGTAGAGCCTGCTATGGCTAAGAGGGCTTGGACACTTAACTGCATCCAACTTTCCTCTTACTACATTTTTCTGTGAAGATTTTTCTTCAGTAAAATAAAGATGGACAGAGCTTCACATCTAACTCACAGCCAGAACTACAAAGGCAGTGGAGGTAAGAGAAACTCCTACATGTTCTAAGTTTGTTTCAGGTGAATTAGATATGTGCTTCTGTCTTACATCCTCATGACTGCAAATATAGAGGGACGATGTTGGAAGCAAGGCCTGGAACACCAGTATTCCCATCACACACTGATTTTTTTCTTCACTAGGCTGTGTGTCTGCCTTCTGCCTATGTGTCTTTATGTTCTCTTTAGACAGAACAAATTATCTGCGCTGGGATGCTACTCTTAAAAAACAAAAATTGATGATGACTGCCCCAGCTTCAGCATCTCCATTTCTTCTCCTAAAGGCTGTTTAGAGGGTTGCCTTGAGTTGTAACATTTTGGAAATGCAAACTGGTATTCCCTTAGGAATTCAGGCAGGAGGCAACTGAGTATTTTTCACCAGGATAAGATAGGGGAGAGGAAAAAATGGAGCATTGTGGATGGGCATAAAGCATCAACGATAAGTTCATTTTCTGAAAATCCCAACTTTGGGAAGTGTTTAGTGTTCTCAACAACACCTACTAAACTAAGCCTCTCTGGGAGACAGAGAAAACACATTGGCTACATATATACTAGTAAATCAAATGAGTGTGGGACTGTTTTCTGTCACTGAGTCCAACTGGCATGGAGCAGCATCCATGCTCCTAAATTCTCATCTTTCAAAACATGCTAGCAGCAGCCAAATTGCCTGTGATCTCTGAATGACCTTTGGCCTCTGGAAATCCTTACTGTACTCAGCAATTGTTTGGGATAGTGCTAGCTGGTCCAGGTCAAAATCATACTAGGAACTCTTCTAACAATTTAACAGTTAGATGACCAAGGTATTATGTCCAGGAACATCCCCAACACAGTATTTATTAACACAGATGTTGCAATATTCATTCTTCTCCCAAAAAAGGCACAGATATGAGATAGGCATCAAGCAGACTGTCAGGACTGGTGTAGTTTTGGAGAATGTAGACAATTAAATTAAATTAAATTTTCACAGAAATTTGGATTTTGACATTCAGACTTCACCTAAGACTCCACATAGGTAAATGACATTATCTTGAATTGACTTCATAGCCCTAATAAAGCAAGTGCTTTCTGAATGACCAAATGAAAGCTTCTAGGCTCACTTTGCTTCATACAACAGCATGATTTCCCTCTCTTGAAACAGCTAAACAGATGTTTCTCAGCTGCATGAAACAGAACACAAAATTTCTTCAAGAGAACAGAATTTGTTCAGATTTTTCACTCTGCACTAATTTTTCTGCTCAGCTCTATTTAGGACAGAATTCTAGTTTAAAGTACCGATTTCCCATTTATTGTTGATTTATGATGTTATAATCTATAGCTCTTTCTTTCACTATTTGTTCAGATTTTAAATGTCTGAAAAATAACCTGCGAAGTTGAGCCTGTATCATGATTGGTTGAAAAGGACTCCCAATAAAATTTGATAGATTTCTGATAAAGACACGAAGCTACTTTTGCAATGCCAATTGAGGGTGCAGAAGTACAGAGACTTTGGTTGGGTGTCGAATGTGTTATAAAACCAGAAGTGGCTGATGCAGGAATACGTGATACTAATTTTTTAGTTTTGGGTTGAGCAGCACAGGTAGTCCCCGTACATACTGTGAGGAAAGGGAATAATATCTAACATATTCCTTTGGAGAACTACAGTAGAGAAAACTGGCCCCTTCTTACAACAGATCTTCTTCAGGACGTGTCTGGTTGCTTTGTAATGGGACAGAGAAAACTCCCAGCTCAGCTCACAGAATGATGGACTTGCCCTGTTAAGTAGGTTGTGAGAGACTGTAGTAGCCCTATGAGAGACTGCAAAAGCAGTAGGGTGCAAAATGCTTATTTGTCTCCATTTCCAAGGCTTTTGCCTGCTCTAAAATGTGAGCTGTACATAGTAATAAAAGAGCCATTAGATGTTAAAGCCAAAAAAAGTATTGGCCAAGTTCTTGTTGCACAGAACAGGGGACCAAAGTACACTTTGAAGCAGAAACAAACCCCAGCATCTCCATCAACATACAAGCAAGTGACAGGGAAGACAGGAAGGAACTGAGTCATCTGGATAGAGGGAATCAGTGAAAGAAAGGTAAAAATTGAGATTATCAATCTCTCCTCTCAATATATATCACAGTTATCTAGACAAGTGGAAGCTTATGAAGTTTGTTCCTCACCTTCTTCCAGTGCCACAAACAGCAGCAGATTGTGTACTTTCTTAGTTCAAAGGATTAACTTGATTCCTTCAGAATTCAGTGCACAATAATAAAAAATAAGTAACATCCCTTTATCAATTAGAGAAAAGTCAGCATCTGTACTCTCCCTTGTGCAGCTGAAGTAAAATCAACTTAATGGCAAGAACCATGAGATAAACTAGACCTTAGGAAAGAATCCAGACCTTCAAATTAAAGCGAGACAGGATATTTTTGTTTTACAATTTTTATGTGCGCACATTGAAACATGCTACTTAGTAAAATCCAATTTTCAGTGGAAACATCATAATTTGAACTCTTTTTTAGTGAAAGATTCTCACCTGTTGAACAGTATTCCAAGTATAGATAAAGAGAGGAGCACATTTAACTTCAGAGAAGCAAAGATCTCTTTCATGTTCCTATACAGAAATGGATAAATCTAAGTTTCTGCCTCTCAGATGAGTGCCCTAAGTCCAGTCTATACTGTCAGTTATATTACTGTCCATGAACATTTCTGGATTTTCCTTGGGATAGAAAAAATCTTTTGATTAAAATACTTTCTGCAAGATGAAAACGCCTTTTTCCTACCCAGCTCCACTTTTGATTTGCATCCACTATACTGAACATTGCTACAACCATCTGGAAAGCAACTCTTGAGCACACAGAGGCAAATCATTGCTATAGCCTAGTGTTGATCAATGCAGGAGAGAAAGGGAGAAGAATAAGAAAGATTTGGTTATGACTCTTTGATTCTTTGCCAGCACTGGCCACAGAGACAGCGTGTGTTAGGGCAACTCTCAGGCTGGTCCAACTTACACAGGATGACAGTAGTCTTAAGGCAGCCAGATGGAATTTTTTTTGGACCACAGTAGCATTCAGGTCCCACCCCCTTCAACCTCTGGCTTTCTTATTTTATAAGCTGTGACTGGTAAGATTCAGGACCATGACAATCTAATGTCTACTGAACACTCTCTTCTGCTGGGAAATTTTCATTTGGCCAGATACAACTGAATTCCTGAGGCACAGAGAGGCCAGCATATGGAACTGAATCTGTCCCAGGGTATTTTTGTTCTATCATCTTGTTAACTCATCAGTTAAGAAAATCTTCTCAGCTTAAAGGAGTCCTGCTGTGGTGTCACATTGTGGTGATCCCACAACTTTATAGTACACTTTGCACTGGAACTCAATGTCACTGGCACATCTCAAAGTGAGAGGTCACAGTAAGGAGCACATCAGCCAAGAAATCTGACAAGATACAGATTTCTTGGTGCTAGTGGAGCCAAGAGTCGCAAAAAAAAAAAGGGCTGATTCTGAAGACTAAAAGATAGCAACACTGCTGGTGATAACCACCATCTCTTGCACAAATGCTGCCATGGTTACAGAAGAAAATGTAGCAGAAGGAAATGGAGTTAAATCAAGACTTTATAAATACACATGCACGTGTGGGTGTGTTTACAAAATGACACAGTGCAAGTCTTTTACCCAAAAAATACCCCCCAAAAAAAACTTGTTAAAATAAAACCTTTTCACAAAAAAAATTGCAAACTTCTATTTCTAGTCAGTATAAATGGTAGCTCAGATAAGAAGGAAATAAGGACTATAAACTAACTAAAATTAGCACAAAGTTGCCAAAAGTCCTTTCCTTATAAGAAGAAATAGCTTTGATTACTAAACTTGTCATTTATGCTCTTAGTAAAGTTGACTTCTAAAGGTTACCCTTCCTTGTCATGAGCTTATCTGTAGTTCTTATCACTGGCATATTCTCCCAGAATTTCTAGGAGAGAATTTATTTCCATGCAACTGAGTCATAGATGTTAAAGAAAATAAGCCATCACTTTTTGGTGGAAAAATTAAGACTTTACTGGCCAATTTTTTCAATATATTAAGTATTGCATAAGTCTTTATGTGTTGAAAGCACAAGGATCAAAGATTCCAATGATGCATATAAGGATTCAACTTTTCTGCAATTCAGAGCTTATGCACTTCTGTCCTTATGCACAGAAAAAATGAGTCATGCATGTGCAGTAACTACACGTAAAAAACTGGGGATAAATGAAACATTCACCACCCTTTGAAGCAGATGCAAAGAATCCAATTATTTTTTGCATCTTACACCTTAATAATGTAAATGTGCTTGTGATTTTGACAGCCCTTTCTACCTTCTGCTGAGATTGTGACTTTTAGGCCATCGCTATCAAGCCTGATTAATTTCCAGAGCTGCTCCACCCAGTGTACTGAACTGACAGTGGTCTTCTGGAAACAGGACTACAGACAGGGGTAAAATAAGTGAATAAAGTAACTGGAAAAAATAGAAGGCTGCTCTAATCTGAGAGAAAGGGCCTCTAAATATGAATGAGAAGAGCATTTTGCACTCAGCAGATATCCTTGAAATTTCATGGCACAATGTAGTAACAGAATCTACTGAAGTGCTAGACCTGCATGGAGAGCATGCACATCACCCAGCCTTGGGCAGCTAACCCAGTCAGCAACTCCTTTCCAGGAAATTAATGAAATTAGGCCCAGAGTTTTATTCAAAAATAGGAAAGGGCCTAAAGAGATCACCTAGCTTGCTTCTTATCCTAAAACAAGATCAGCCTCTACATATGCAGTTGTACCACCAAAACCTGACACTGAAGATGAAAGCTTCACAACCTCCAAGGCAACCAAAGAGTTAATTGTTTTTAATATCAAAAAGTTTTTCTATCTTTACCTGTATTGCCATCAATCCAACTGAAGTCTCTTTTTTAATCATCATTTGGGTCCTACCCAGAGCTGTCATAAGGAAAAGACTCTTTTGGGGTGTGATTTGGAAGACTGAGAACAGAGTTTAGAGAGATGTGCTGTGGAGTGTGGCCAGCCCAGGTCAATGCCGAGCCATAAAGACAGACCTCATCAGTCCTTCCCACTGGAACCGTTCTATCCTGTTCTGGTCTAGTGTAGTCTAGTCTAATTATTTTTTAACACTTCTGTTTCCCTTTAGGATAGAACTGGTTCCTTGCCATGGCAAGAATGAGAAAAAATCCCTGTGTTTTTCAGCTCTGAAAAATATAAAACCCATGGCCAGTTGAAAAGCAAAGGGCAAAAGGAAGTGGAAAAGGAAAGAAAAGCCAGTGGCACACAATGTTTTAATTAATAATAGAATGCTGGAACTGGAAATCACGAGAAAAGTCAATATCCTTTACCTCATAATAAAAATGGTCTTAAAACCTTTTAATATTATTAAACTAACAGTTTCAAATGCTTTAAAATTCTATTCCCCACTAGGCTGGAGATTTGTAAGCTCATGGAGTCTCTTTCAATAGTGGGCTGGATGATGTGACAAAGAGCATGACTCTCTTTTTTTAATTCTTATGTTTTTAGTTGATTTTTCTTTATTTGAAATCATGGGAAATGAGATGGTTATAGCCTTGGGGAGAATTTGCTCACACCCTTCAGCAAGAGTACTTTCTTATTTAACTGAAATATATTAAGTGTGGCCAAAATGATCTCAATACATACCGCAAAAAATGAAAATATTTAATGAATAGTGGCATGCTGGGCCCACTACCTCATGGGGCTTTGGGAAAACCTTGGTGGTCTTCTCACTTTTGCAGAGGAGATTCAGGGCCAGATCCTTGGAGAGGCTGCACTCTATTTAATACAAAGCCCAGAAAAGGAACAAAAGGCAGTACCATCTAATTGTGGTAGAACTTTAAAATCCAAGTATCTGAAGACCTTTCAAGCCAAATCAATAAAATGTTATTATACCTTTAATCTCATTGCAAAAAAGATAATTAAAGGGACTTCAGATTCCCAAAGCACTTGTAGTAATCATAATTTTCCTAATATTCATATCTCACCCTCATCACCAGTTCCCCACACACTAAAAGAGCTAACGATGTATTTATTTTGATGTATTTTCTAAGTCCGGCTTTTCCTTAATTTAATTTTTCTTGTGGGAAAAAAATGAGATCATTATCATTAGACACAGCTTTTGTAAGTTTAAGACTTGCTCTGATCTCATTCTTTTACACAGTGGCTGTCCTGTGTGATGTCTAGACTTTTGCTGTTAAGTGATGTTTAGACTTTTAAGCAGTCCAAATACTGCTAAACTTCATGAGGTCTTTCCACTTCTGTTAGAAGAGAGACAAACACCTTTATATCTGTATTCCAAAAGCCCCTTTTTCTACTCATAAAGTTAATTTTTCAGTGATCACCTTTTCCCTTGGTTACCATTAGGAAACAAAAAGCATCATTTCATTCGGAAAAGGAAAAAAATATGCACTGAATTAACAGTCAGTGAATACACTGCTAAAAATAAATTCTATTTGTTTTCAGCTGGGGACAATTTTGTGGTGTAGAAATATTTTTTCAAGTTTTCTCTTCTCACCAGGGAATGGATTTATTGACAATCAATTAGTGCTTTCAGATAAATCTCTCGTGTTTACAGCTATATTTCTGCATCACATATTTTTTAACTGTTTCATTTTACGTTCTCATAGACTTGTGAAAATTAGCTATTGAAAAAGCCATTTCTTCATCTTTTCCTTCTTGAAGGTCAATGCCAGAGTCCTGCTTATTTTATGGGTTTGAGAACTTTGTTCAGGCTTTTTTTATATATCCCAAAGGATGGGTATTCTACCACTTTTCTTGGAAAACTTTCTACAGCTTAATAGACTTCATTATTAGCAAAAAAAAAATCCCATAAATCAGCCTAATTTTCCTATGCTACATTTAAAAGTGTTATTCATGTTAGTTATAGTGTCCTGGCTCACTCTGCACAATCCCACATCCTTCCTTTCTTTTTAATATCTTTCAAAATTCTTGGCTTAGTTTTCTCCCCTACTAATTGATGTTACTCCTTCTTTGGGACCAAACTCCTTTCTTGTCAGGAGTCACACAGATAATGCTGGGGACATGTTGTCTACAGATATTTGAAAACATCTTCCAGCAGTTTTTAATTGTTTTAAAAGCTACACAACATCACCTAATGATGTACTGTGGTAATTGGGTGTAGACAGACCCAGGTTGGAAGAATTCTTGCCTAGTAAAATGTGCTTTAGTAGCATTTACTTCTGCTAAGGTGCCTGTGTTTGTTTAACCAGACTATAAAAACTGATAAAAAGCTGAGAGACAACACTTTTCCCTACTCTTCCCTTCAGGATCTTCCTCTGTCAAATCACAAACACAAAACTGAACATCCTGAAGATGACAGTGAAGCATAATTTTATTTCATAGAATCAAAGAATGGTTTGTGTTGGAATAGACCTCAAAGATCATCTAAGTTCCAACTTCAATGCTATGGGCAGGGACATCTTACATTAGACCAGGTTGCTCAAAGCCCCATCCAACTTGCCCTTGAACACTTCCAGAGACAGGGCATCCCCACCTTCTCTGGGATACCTGTTACAGTGCCTCACATTCTCACAGAAAACAATTCATTCCTAATAGCTAACATAAGCCAACTGTCTTTCAGTTTAAAGCCATTATTTCTTGTCCCATCACTACATGCCCTGGCACAAAGTCCCTCCCCAGCTCTCCTGCAGCCCCTTTTATGTACTGTTCAGTACTTCTGGAACTGAACAAACTTTAAGGTGTTTCAGGTTTCTGTTCATGATGTGTGTTTTCAAGGTTTGAACAGATTCTGTCTAAAACCCTCAGCAGCGCTGCCACTGAGAGGTACTTATGGAGCGTAAGGTAAGACTATGAAGACATTGCTTGTCCTTTCATCAGCAAAGGTGCTTCACTGAGCAGAAAGGTTGATTAAAATATTCTCTCCCACTAGAACTGGATATTACAAGACACATATAAGATCAGAGAGAAAACAGCTTGTATGGCATCACTACACTCTTGTGCACCTCCCAAGACCAGCACAATCCAATTTCTGACAGCTTAGCTTTGTCCAGTTTCAGTAGGAAATGTAACTTTGCAAAAACAAAGGTAGCTAAATTATTGTGTGAAATGTATCAGTTTGAAGGAGTAAACACCAAAGCTGTCAGATACCTCCTGAAAGACAGGTTAGAGCAAGAAGATGGAAAGCTCCTACAGAAAATCTGTTGCTGGAATAGGCAATGTGTCTGATGGCAAGATATGAGAGCAAGGGGTGCAGGAAGCAGGGTCTTCAGCAGGAGTTTAGTAACCAAACACATTCATTAGCTAATGAGAACAAATTTATTTGAAAATATCTCTAATGCACTGACAAATAAACTTTTAATAGGAAAGGGGCGGGGGGAAGATGAAATCGCAAGGTTTTTTTAGTATAAACAGTTTCTAAGATAATCAAATTTTTATATGGACTTACTATTCCACAAATCTTAAAAGGTTTAGGTATTTTTTCTGAGAAAGCACTAACTTCCTACAGCTTTTCCTCAGATCAAAATTACCTTTTTTTCTGTCTTTTTGAACATGAAAAACCTCCAAGACAAATGATGATACCAATTTTTTTTTTTGTCTTGTAAATGCTGTTTGAGTAAGTGAGATAAAACTGCTGCCTGTTAGATAATTTGGGGGAAAATGTGGTCAGTCTTCATAGGACTTTATTACACAGTCATATAACTGGGACTCTACCCAACATTTATCATAGTGTTTTCCCTATAAATCTCAAAATCCTCATGTGAAGATGATGACTGTACAGATAGAGCATTTGCATGGAAAAACTGAGCAAGAAATTTCTATAGTAACCTGGAAACAATTCTTCAATGTGCTATTCCTTCCAATAACACCACTTATCTACAGTGCAACGTGACAAAGATTCCAGATAATGATTTGGTTAAAAGTCTGGCTTCCTGTATAGCTTTAAAACAAGGAGTTCTCTGGGATTTTAAAACAGAAGTACAAACTGGAAGTAATAAAAGACTTGTCTTTTATTACCTCCACTTTATACTGGAGGTTATAAAAGACAAATTTCACTTGTCTCACCAAGTTCTTGGTTACATGTTTTTTTGCCAGGATAGCAAACATTCATGGCTTATGAATTTATCCAAGTGTAGATGTAGAGTTTGCAGTGCATTTCTGCTGAGGACATTTAATACCCAGGAAGTTTAAGTGTTTAGGTTCAGATCTTCCATGATACACGGGTGTCTGCACTCCTACTTACACATTTAACTTACATTTTGGCTTCTTTATGTTCTTCAGTTACTTAACTGCTACTTAATCCAGGAAGGATCTAAATTTCTGCTGGTCTGTATCTGTGCAGATGAGCCACATCTGGTGAGCTGCTTGAAGCTTCTGCCATGCTCCAAGTGGAACATGAATTTGATCCCAAGATGCCTGGTCCCAGCTGAGAGACTTAACTGTTTGGGTAGCAGCCACTGAGGAGCTGATCTTTCTTCTTCTCTCCTGACAAATTTGTTCCATTTGTAGAAACTAATTTCTGGGCAGAGGGATTGACTTCTGCTTCCACACTATTAATACACAAAGACCGTTTTCCTCAGTTTTTACACACAGTAAAATTACCTTTCTGCTTGTCTAGCTACACAAGAGGCTAAAAGTTCCCTGAAGCAAGATTTTCACCTCTGTCCTTTCCATCCTTCTTCTGGACATAGGACACTCCCTGCCTGTTTCCCAAGATCAGTTTCTCAGGTGGCCAGTTGTGCCACTATGATTATAAAGCCTGGAAAATTCACCTGGGACTGAAACTTCTACAACATGCAGCCCACTCAAGGGCTAAGGCAGTGTTTCACTAAATACTGATTTACCTAGGTACTTTAGAGACTTGTCATAAACCCCTAAACTCATTAAATTCAAAGACAAAACCCTTTCAAACACCTTCAAGCTTTGAAAGCTCCAGTATCTGTGAGATAAGCAGCAAACCACTTAAATATTTAGTTTTAAAAGCAGTCTCTGAAAATAGATACAAGAAAGGTCAGCAGAGAGACCTGTCAGAGCTCATCATGTAGATCACAACACTGCCTGGCATTTACCATCAGACACGTGGCCGTAAATGCAGTTGGTAAAAGGAGTAGTAGTGACAGCGCCGCTCACTATTTTCTACTTTTAGCAGAGCCCTTCTGTCAAATTCCTTATTGTCAAGGGCAAACTGTGATCCTACTGAATTTACTGGCTGAATTCTTACAGTTCCTGAGCAGTGGATGAGAACTTTGCTGGCTCAGGGTCAGTAGCACTGAATAAGCAAGCACACTACCATGGACATATTTTCATCTCCCTCTAAATCCAAGTCATAAAAGCAATAGGCAAAGATTTTAAACACTTTTTTTGTTGTTTCTCATGGCTGTAAGTAATCTGGAGAGCACCTAAACTGCCTGAAAACAGGAATAAGGGACCATTTCTCCTTTGAGACCAAGAGGCAGATTTCTTCAATATCCCAAAGGTATATTCCTGGTAATGTTTGAGCAAGCTTCTTTATATGACCACACATGAGTACAAAAGGTACATTACTGGCTGCCTTTTGCTGCCTCATCTTTTATGGGAAAATTAGACCAGATTCTGTGTCTGAACAGACAGAAATAAATTCTATGTTTTCACAGAATTTATTTTGGTTTACCCATTGAAGTTAAAAGAGAAAAAGAGCCCAGTATCAGGTTTGTGCTGGAGTCATGTGCTGACATGCCAAGTCCACCTCAAATCAGTAAAGGAAAGTTGAGACCTATTTTTCTTTTGAAATATATGGCATTTAAATAAATGATTAGCCAGAATTCTCAAGCAAAATAATTACTTACTTTCCAAAACTGAGAGTTTGGTGTCTTCATAAATGTGTGTTTACAGAATGGCACTGTGAATGTTAATTTGGATATCCAAAGAGATGTCAGTAAGCCCATTATATGAAAGTTCACTATATCAGAGGTATCTCATTCCTCTGTTATTGCTATTTCATCTCATTTTACTCTGTTGAGGTCTTCAGGATTTGTAAATCACTAATGCTCAGTTCCTTCTTTAACGTTAACAAAAAAAAGATTTTTTGCAAAAAAAAACAAAAATCTTTTTAGATGAGGGTATTCCTGTATTTTTTTTACCCTCCTAGAAGTAGGTTCTAACCACTTGCATACAATTCTACCAGCTCAAAAGGTTCACATACAGTAATAACACATAAGTGCAACTTTCAGCAGAGGATGTCCTATTATAAAACATTGAAAGTTAGCAGACAAAAGAACATTTTGGATGAGAAGGCAAAAATTAAATCACTTCATTGTATTTAAGAGTCAAACTTTTAGAAATATAAGCATAAGAGTACCACAGAAATAATTCAGAATAAAATATTAATTATTATTTGATATCTACTTATTAGGCAAATAATCTCTGTCTTTTTTATAAAGATAAGCATTATAGGCTTATCTTTTTCTACAGGGAAGATAACTCAGTTTCAGCCCTGCTCCTATAAAAACTTTAAACCAAAGAAGGGTGGAGACTTGCTTTTAGAGATTGCAAAGAAACAGAACTTCCCACAATTTTTTTCCAAGCAATATGTAATTCCTTCCTTGGTTTCACCATGACTACAACTGTTATAAACATACCATAAGATTTACTAAAGTCATACAGGGGCTTGGTTTCTAAACTTACTGGGTTCCCATCAGTCATACTCTGCTTGATGGCAGTGGTGAGACTGTTTGCCTCTGGAGTGTTAGTCAGCAATTGATGGTAGAAAAATCCATTCCATCATTATAGAATATATGGTTCTATGTACAGAGAACCCTATGAACAGTGCATCTTGTGTGGTCTGATCATCATCTTTCATGGAACCACACAAATTGGTTCAGTAAATGTTTACATTCACTGGTTTTGATATAAAATGTGTCAAGAGTTATCAGTAAAATAAGCTTTTTTGTTTGTTTTTTCCATGAGCTATAATGCTGTGCCATGGGTTTAGCAAATTTGCACAGAGTATACATACTCACCCGATGCTTCTCCATAGCTGAAGAACTGGATATGATAGAAAGTCATAAACCTCAGTACTAAAAAGGACTCAAATCCTTGCAAAAAGCTGACAGGAATTTCTGCATCTGTCCTTACGTGCAAGTGATCGGTAAGGCTGAAACTTTTCAGCTACCATGCAGTGAGGCCCATTGCAACATTCAAACTGCCTATTCAAAAGATACCTCATGTGCCAATAGAAACAAGATAAAATTAGCCCAGGGCTTCACTATGGTTAATTCATTGTGCTTTTGCCACTGTGAGTTCACAAGTTTCAGCAGCGGTGCTAGCTGAAGCAATTTTCTCCAGTTTCTTTCCTCACAAATCCTTCTGATCCTTGCACTGCATTTACTATAGCAAATGAGATATCTGGTTCAAAATAAACTGAAAAGGAGAAACTCCCCAAATGGACATGGGCCCTATGGTTTAACAGGGCTAACACATTGTGCAAGTGCACCTCTCCATGTCACACTGCATTATCACACCAGGACAGACTACCAGGCTTCCTCATTTGTGGATGGCAGGAGGTGTTTTGGGCTCTGATATAAACTAGAGAGAAATTACAAGAAACCATACTTTATTTTTCTTCATGCTTACATTCTGAAGAATAATAATTCAATTCAAGTGGCCAGGTTATTTGCAATTTTCAGGGAAACACCAGAGAAATCTTGACATTATGTGATATACAGTGCAGTTTTTCAAAAGCAGGGATGGAATGTTTTTTTGTTGTTTTTGTTTTTTCCCTGGAAGTTCATGGAAGTCCCCAGGTAGAAGAATTTCCCACAATTTATTCTTCAATTGAAAAACAATTCATCAGTAAATATTTACTCCACAGAAAATTGAATCCTACTTGGAACAATTTCTGATAGAAGAAGAAGATTACCCTTTTGCTCATCTACAGAAGGAAGCTCATCAATAATTCCATGGGTAAAATGTGTGGAGGAAACAGCAGCCTAAATACTCTCTTGCTGATGAAATTACATCATCAGGATGAAATTGTTATGTGGTCTCCTTGAATAGGTGTGCACCCAGCCACTCTGACTCTTGCCATTTCCTCAGATTGACCCGAAAGGCTCACATTGTTATGTCTGTGCTAATCTGCATGATCCACCCTAGCACGCTGACTTTGCAAGGACAGCTGTATTTCTGCAATCAGTTGAAATGCTTCTTCTGAAAGTGTCGTCATTCAATACATGTTTTTTTAATGAGGTATTACTATAAGGGCTGCACTGTGTAGGCTCTTTAAGGATAAACTTACTCCAGATGAAAAGGATCGTCTAGTTTAAACTGGTTAAGGTTGATTTTTTTTTTTTTTTTCTGATTTACTTTCAGCTAAATATTACAGGAGGTAAGATGCATAACCTTTCAAAAACAGGGCCAAATCCCACAGTCTGCACAGTCTGATTGAAAGCATTACATTTAGCCAATAAATAAATATTTGTGAACTCTACCCACAAATTCCAGAAAGATAGACTGAAAGTTATAATTGCAATTTCAGAGGTCTTGCAGCCCCAACAAATCATGTTGTTGATTCACACCATATCTATCAGACCCTCCGAAGCCTGTAATAAGTGAATAAAATATCAAAGGAAAGGATCTGGTATAAGATTTCCATACAAAACACCAAAGTAATGCCATCATAGCAGTATTATCATATGTCCGTGTTTGTCATGAAGCAGAAGTGGTAATTTCAATTAAATGACATATCATGTTCAAAATAACACTCTTATCTGGATTGGTATTTCTCATAACAAATCAAACCAAATTTTGGACAAAATGGAAGTGAGACTGTCCCTCATCAACTGTTCTATTCCCCCTACTCATTCCTTCCTCCTCTGCACTTCTGTAAAACCTATGATATTAATTCTCAGAATCTTTCTCTTTTTGTGCTTTTCTGCTCCTAAAGTCCCTTAAGAAAGGCTCAGAACTGTGCTAGTTTATTTTACTCTTTTGCTTATATTAATATTCTGCTTCTGGGACCAAAAAATAATTCTCATCCTTTGTTAGTTTTTCCCATACCATCAATTTCTGAAACATATTTTGAAATTTTTACTATTTCCTCGACTGTTCTTCCACTACAAAATAGCTGAATATTTCTGCAAAGAGAGGATTTATATATTATAAATAATGCAGTGTGTGGGTGACCCAATTATTTTCTTACACTTGTTTGGCAGAAAGTTTTCATTGTATTTGAAAGCAGGTGTACAGCCAAAAGACTTTCCTTCTTGCTGAAAAAAACCAAAACAAAACAAATATATGCTCAGTACATTGTAAAGATACCTTCTCTCTTGACCTTCTTCAGTAAAATTGCATTTGATTAAATTATGGAAGCTTTTCAGAGGTGATTAGGTTAAAAGAATTTTTCCATCTGTACTTACATGACCACAGTTCCTGTTTCAGATGTTTAAATAATTCTAAAAGGACAAAAATAATTATCTGAATTATTAAAAATCCACCAAAATTGTAACAATAGATACTTCCTACTATGTTATAATCCATTGTTTCTGTATGCTCACTGAGAAGTAATGCCAGTGTAACATTTTAGAAAATAACATTATTTTCTGCTTTCTTCCAGCAATGTTTTTAATGCAGCTGCTCATACTATATCTAATGTATTTAGTTACAGTACCCATGAAAACCTCCAAATGAAGGTTTGTAGCTCCAACATATCACAAATTTAGAAGTCTCTGGGAATGATGAACTGCTTACCTAATTTTTATGAAAGCACCCCACTAGAGTAAACACAGACATACAAGCTTAAACTCAAAACCAAAATATTTTTTCAGCAGATTAACAGCTAAACCAGTCTCTTCTGACTTCATATCTCTCTCAATATCTAGCTCTGATTAAAAGCTTTGAAGAATTCTAGCAGAGCCCAAAAATTCAAATTCTTTAGAAAAGCAAGATCCAGAGCTCCATTTCTAATAACATCCCTTGTATAGATAGCACAGACTCACAGAATGGTTTGGATTGAAAGGGACATTAAAGATCATCTAGTTCCAGTCCTCAGGCTGTGGGCAGAGACACCTTCCACTCAACCACGTTGCTCAGGGCCCCATCCAACCTGGCCTTGAACACTTCCATAAAAAGGGCATTCACAGTTCTCTGGGAAATCTGTTCCAGGGTCTCACCACCCTCACAGTAAAGAATTTCTTCATTATAGGAAATCTTAACTTAGTCTCTTTTCAGTTTGAAGCCATTCCCCCTTGTCCTGTCCTTGTCCATGCTCTCTTAAAAAGACTCACTCCGTCTTCCTTGAGGACTCCCTTCAGGTACTGCATGGCCACAATTAGGTCACACCAAAGCCTTCTCTTCTCCAGGCTGAACAAACCAAATTTGCTCAGCTTTTCCTCATAGGAAAGGTGCTCCATCCCTCTAATAATTTTGGTGACTTCCTCTGGACTCACCCCAACAGTTCCATGTCCTTCCTATGCCACCCCAGAGCTGGATGCAGGGTTCTAGGTGGGGTCTCACCAGAGCAGAGGGGCAGAATCCCCTCCCTCCCCTGCTGCCCACCCTGCTTTTGGTGCAGCTCAGGACACCTTTGGCTCTCTGGGCTGTGAGTGCTGGGTCATGTCCAGCCTCTCATCCATCAGCACCCCCAAATCCTCAGCAGGGCATGCTCCACTCTGCATTGATACCAGTATCTTAGGAGAAAGAGAAAGAGAGAGAGAGAGAGAAAGGGAAAGATTCACCACACACCGAGATTTACTGAATATTTCTGCTTTTTAAGTTTTATTTCGTTAAAACACTACTGGAAAATGTTTGTTTTGTTATTATCTCATTCCTCTGTCTTCATAGAGAAAATAAAACTCATAAAATGGAAGGAATATAACAAGAAGTTTTACCACACTCCAAATAGACTGTTAATTAAAATTTGAAAAACTCTGTATGAACAAACCTACCAGCTCACCTGAGATTAAATGGAAATTGATAAAAATTCAGGCCAATTAAAAAAAACTTTCTTTTGCTTTGAAACAATCTAACCTAATAAAATTTAGGTGTGGAAGCATAAGACTGCATGATTCTTTTAAAGAGAAATTTAAACTCAGCAAAACAAAATAGAACAGGAAGACATTTTAAAAAGGGCAGAATTCACATAAGTTTTTTAACTGGCTTAATGCTACAAGCTATGGTGTGAATGTGAGATCAATCAAAATAGCAGAAATGTAAATTGCATCACATTTACAGTAATACGAAGAAATTCATAACACCATTTGCTCCATTGTAATTAATGTTTTGCTATGTCTAGACCAGCCTGCCACCATTTCTTTTCTGTACACCATGAATATTTTACTTAAACAACAGTAGTCTAGACCCATCTTTAAAATGCCATGTTTGGGAAAATTCCACTTAATGTAACCAAAAGCTGTCTTATACACTTCACTGTTTTAGGAGCTAAGACTAAAAAGGACTGGCCTTTTAACCCAGTCTCTCAATACATGTAGGACAAGCTCCTCATATGTCTTCTCACAACAAACAATGTTCTTAGCCTTTGTAGTATCTAGAAAGTGGAAAAAAAACCCAAAACCAAACCAAACAAACAAAAGCCCTCTGTAACAAACATTCAGAGAACTGAGTTTTAATATGAAGCAATGAACAGCAAGATCCTCCAAATGAACCAACCTAAAATTCAATATATGGTTGAAACCTGGACCATTCAGTATAGTAATCTGGTAAAAATGGGTCTGATAGGAAATAAGAAACTGCTTTAGTCAGTTCATCTTTACAGAATCCTAAGATATTCTGGGTATACAATGAAACAGGATATGGACAGCATGCAACTATATTTAATGGAGGCAACTTAAAATAAAATTCACTGGTCTGTATTGTGTATCCAAACATAAGACAGTTTCCAGCACCTCTTATTGAAACCAATAAGTTTTCCCTTTCTTGGCTTCACAACAGCAGCTGTGGTCTCCATAGTTAGCACAATTAAGTCATATTCCACAGAGGAAGGATAAGAAATCCTCTCTTCTAGACCATATCTTGCTTTGATTATGATTCGATTCATAATAACATATCCAAGTAACATATCCTGGCAAAATGAAGATATTTTACTCACAAATAATGTAAAATCTTCTGTCACTCAGAAAATTCACTTGTATCAGGAGATGAAAAGTTGGAAGTATGGGAGTCAGGGTAAAGTCAGTCATCCTTTCCACAGAGTTTCTGATGATTCTGACTTGGACACATGCCAGTTTTCCTTAATAATATCAAATAACAACATGGAGCAGCACTTGACTCTTTGCAAATGGCCAGTCATCACAGATAAAAATTTAGAAAATCCAAATAAACTATATCAAGATTTTTTTGAAGCAAAAGTAGACAATGTCTCTACTGCTTCACCTGAAAAAAGTGAGGAAGGAAAGGGGACCTATGGAGAATGTCCAGCCTAATATTTCCAGGATAGATAGAGAAGTTCTGAAATTGTTCTACCATATTCTGCATGTCAATAGCCTCAAAATATCATTCAGCAGATAAGAACAACTACATCAACAGCAGCTCATACCTCACTCACCCTGTGCTAGGATTTTTAATGTGGGAAAGTAAAACCAGATGGCACAGACCTGGTTGTCGCTAACACCAGATTTAATTCTTTTTGTTCTTGGAGTGACATACAAGGACCTCAGTGAACTAGAGAAACAGATCAAATATCTTTCACCTTGTTGTATACAGCAGAAAGTCTTTGGGACTCTGTGTTCTGCTTTTGAACTCAATATTCTGCGTTTGCAATCTTGCTCTTTTTTTAGGTCAGAAGATGTTTACAGTTCTCAGCTATGAGAACAAAAACACAGGACTAGGATCTGAGGCCGTGTCTTGCCAGGACTGACATTCAATGGGGTGACTCTTCATGCAGAAGAGTATACACACACACAGATGTGTCAGCATTTATGTTTGCACTCAAGAAAATTTCACTTTCGTGTGCAGGTTACAATATTTATGTATTTAATTCTGTCCTGGAAGAACTCTTCAGCACTGTTTCTTGGTAGGAACAATTCTCTAAACACTTTGCTCTTGAAATTTTATTAACTTAAGGGTTATTATTCCAGGACATATTGAGACCAAATTGGTTGAAAATGTTATGCAGTAAGCCCTTAGCAAATCAAGGATGCATGCTGCTGCAAAATTGGCTATATAAGATCCTAAGAAATTAAAAAAAAGCTTTTCCTCTTGACATTAAATGGCTGATTTTATATGGCTTGTGATACATTCTCATAACATAAGTAATTAAAATTCATTTATTTTGCTTTACATATGAGAACTGTGTGATCTGAGACAAAATAATTCATATAAAGCATTTAATGATTTATGTACTTTGATGGAATCCACAAAACAAGTGTGTTTTTAGAATATGTAATTTCCAATTTATTAACAAGCAAGAAGCAAGAGAAAAGCATTATGTGCTCTTCTTATACCAGCCTCTTGCAGGAAGGCCAACTCCCAAACTGGCTGGAAAAGATCCAGAAGAGGAGTTGAGTTTTGTCTCTCTGAATTTGGGATGAAGCAACTGGCAGCTGTGCCAAAAAGGTGTTGGCTGCCATCATGACTGTACCCAATGTGGGCTGAGAACAGGAAAGTGTTCCTATTTATTTTTAGTTGTTTTTGTACTCCTCCTTCTTTTAAAGAAATTGTTATAAAAACTTTTATCTTGTCATCATGTGTAAATTATAAAGTATATTTTCAGTATTAAGGGGTTATGTCCACCCCACTGTGGGTTATGTATCAAGATTCCTGCCGATGTTCCGAAGCATATTTTACTCTGAAGATACTCCAAAGTTCTGGTTGACTTGAATTTGGACTAAGGATTTTGCCATTATATGCTTTATGAAAGGGAGACTGGTAAACGTCTGGACCTTGGAACTGATTTTGTGATATTTGGACTGTGAGTACACATCATGTGGTGAATTAGTATGTGGTGTTCTTATGCAAACAATAAAAACAAACAAAGAAAGAATTAAAAGTGCATTTAAGAAAATGAGTTTCAGCGTATGATTGAAACAATCCCATAATAGCAACAACTTTGCGGTAAAGGTACATAGTTGCCAAAAATATCCGCTAGTGTGTAAGCGGAGCATTCAAAACCCTCAATTTAGTAGCACTGCAGACAGATGCTGTTACTTAGTTAACACTGAATACCACAGACGAATTAGGCGCAGTCTGGAAACTGCTTCAGACCAAGACAAAGCAGTCTAAAGTATCGGGGCAAAATCTTTCTTTCATTTTCAGCAACACAGATCACTGTATGGCTCTGATTTTACACCAGTCCAAATGGCTACACTTTGGCCCAGAATGTATCTACAGACAGACCTCCCCCAAAATATGCTAACAACTTTTTTTTTTTTTTTTTTTAGAAAAAAAAGGTAAAAATCCTAAAAAGTAAAAATTATGGACATTTCAAAAGCTTCACCTAAAAAGTTCTCTATCTCACCCAACTGATGATGTCCCTTCAGCAACTGCAATGCCCACCCAGCTTAGCCCCCAAGAAAATCTAATGCTTAAAGGCAGCTTCTTCATCCTGATTGAACATATGTAATATTATAGTGACAAGAATGGCTCTCATTACTGGAAACAAAATACACAATTCTGAATTTTTCTCTTAATGCTGATCTCTTAAATGTTAAAAACTTCTCTTATTTACCTCAGATGAACTGAGATTTGGATCCTACTGCAGAGCAGATAGCAGATAAACAGAGAAAATGGATAGTCTCTCTAAATCATAACTGAGGACATAGTACTGTAAAGAAGTTATTGTCATCAAAATTTTAGTAGTTGGTTTTCATTTAGATCAAAAGGTTTCAGTTCTTAGAACTGCTTATATTGGAGGTTCCATCTGTTCTTCCTGGATTTTTTTGTAAGGGAAAGGGTTTTTCCCAATGCTTTTTGTCAAATCTCTAATCTACTACTTATGTTCTGTACAAATACATTATTCCACTTCAATAATAAAAAAAAGAGAGTATTTAGACTTCAACAAGGCTCTATTATTTACTACACTAATACATTTCTGCAGCTAAAACCAACCAAGTACTGTGAAATATTTTCCACAAGCATTAATACAGATTTCTAAGAAGTGACATACGCTTTAGCTCAGCTTTTCCAGAGTTAATGAAATAAGTTTATCATCAGGAATATGGATTTAAGCAATTTAGGCACACTTTAGAAAGTGTTTACTGAAAGGCATGTTTACATCTATCTTCTGCAAGCTTCCAGCTAAGAATTATTGAATATGTTCGATCAGGATGAAGAAACACAACATGCAAACTAACTGGCTGATTACAGACTTTTGCCTTTCAAATGGCAATCAGTGAAAATAGACAGCTGTTCAGTGAGCTAAAAAACAAGGCTTACTAAGAGTCACAGAAACACAGAATGGGTAGGGTTGGAAGGGACAAGTGGAGGTCCAATCTCCCTGGTCAAGCAGAGTCCCCTAGAATATTCAACAGAATATTCCACAAACAATTCTGAATGGTGAATATACTTGAAGAAACTGAATAGTTTATAATAAAGAAGAAATTTTTTGTGAATTATTTGCTCAACAATATTTTAGAGTACAGCTGAAGAAATTTTTCAAGTACGATATACTTACTGTTGAAAATAAATATAATTGAAAAATATGATTAATGATGAGAATTTCAGAGACACTACAAACTTGATCAACCAGAGCACATGGGTAATATACAAAATCTAAGTCCTTAGCAGGTAAACCAAAAGAGATAACCTGAGCTTGAAAAATAAGAAAACAGGATAAAAACTACTTTTTAGTTGCTTAGGATGATTTCTGTTGTCTTGCTCTTCTGAAGCTCAAGGAATATATTGCAACATAGATGAACCAACAATTCTAGCTTCAATAATAAATAATAAACTATTATTATTAGGTTTCAATAATAAACTATTGTAACCTAATAAGAATAATTGAAACATTTTTTGGCAAGTCTCCATAGATTCAATTTTGGGTTCTTTTTTTCTCTTAATACTAAGGAATACTTTCAAAGAAGGATTCATGCACAAATTTGCAACAGGTTCCTAAACCAAATGATTTAGAAACCACATTATTTGTGAGATTTAAGCATGGCTAATCAAACTTTAGGCTGACTCATTTACATAAGCTCTTTATTGCTAGAAAACTGTATTTACAGATCTTGGTCAAATTTTCAAATTTATCACCAATCATTGTGTTAGGGGAGAAAAAAGACAATACACAGAAAAGCATATATTAAAATAGTACACATGCTGTAAGTTATAGCAAATCCATCATAGCAGCAGTTATAGGCTTGCATGCGGATGGTCATAACTGCATCTTATTTAATCAATGAGCTAGAGTTTGAATCATTATGATTCATTTCTCTGCTGGCTCCATACAAGCTCAGCAAATCTGGAGAAATATGTTAAATTAGTGTAAGTAAAGGTACAGTTTCAATCCAGTTTAGGAAATCTGAAGAAAAAAAAAAAAAAGCTTCCCTCTTAATCAGTTAAACCTCCTGCAAGGTAGGGTCTGTTGACAAGGTAGGGAGAACACTGATTCTTACTAGAAGGAAAATACCAGGAACAGCCTTGCCCTAAATTTGATTTTCCGTAAGAAGTAGACCTTTAAATTTTATCAATCCTGCCTCAGCTTGAAAATTTGGGGTGTGGGTAGATATATGAATAGAGAACACTGTAAACAGAGGACAAATTTGACTCTGCAATTCATTCACATGCTGGCTGCTCCACTTACATGCTGAACAACTCTCAGAGAAAATGTTTTGATGTGTTTCTTTATATTACCAAGAATGTCCTGCTCCAAAAGCTTACATGTCTCTGGTGTAGATTAGTTATGGACTTTTCATGCTGATGAGGTAATCCCCTTAATGTACTATACACCATAGGATATCCTCCTCCTCTGTTTCATGTTCTGACAATGTTAAAGGTCAGGAAAGTGTTTCATGTGGTGATAGGCTCCATTTAAAAGGGAAACTACAAGGACAGAGGAAAATGTCTTTTTCTTTGAGTTTACAAGGATCATATATGAAACCTAGGTAAAAAAGTGCATCTTGAAACTACACTCATAGCTTTGCTGAAAACACTATATTAACTTCCTAAGATGCATTTTCTATATAGTGATTGGTAACATGGTGATACTGATAGAAGAAGATGAGATCCATACTGTAACTGCTAAGCTTACTCATAGAAAATGTAGACTTCACATCAAACAGTAACAACATAAAAATAAATTATGTTGAACGCAAAAATTACAGCTCTAAACACATGACTTTTATTAAAAGTAGACTTCCTCTGTAAGACAAGCATGTAAAAATTAAATTAACTCAGAAATAAAGATATTTTGTTACACAAATTATGTCTCAAACATGGTCCACATTTCAAGAGGGATGCAGACAAGAGTTAAACTTACTAAGCTTTAAAAAATACTACATACAATCTTTTTAACAGACATCATCATTTTACATGGACTTTGCAAGAGAAAACATGAAAAAGCTGTTATTTCAAAACATTAGTAGTTAGATTAGTAGTAGATTTTTCCTTTGTCCCATAACTTCATGTTATTTTTTTAACAAAGGTATGAGTACAACTTCTAAAGTCCCAGTTTTGATAAAGCTTTAAACATCCAGGTCCTAATTTTTAGAAGCTTTCTCAAAAGAGTATATATTCCTCAGAGAAAAGATATTAAAATATTAAAGAAAGTGGTTTAAAATCAATAATGAACACACTATATAATAAATTATGTTTACATTGGATCCAATTATTTCTTCTTTATTGCTAATAATAATAATAAAAAAAGCTTTATTTGAATGAGGGGGGAATATTTACACAAGTTTTAAGCAAAGACAACAGCATTACAAACAAAGGTTCATCTTGTGAATTGTCTTCACAAAGGATCATGTGAGTTTGGTAAGGAAGATAGAGCATTTCCTTCACACAGAGTTTTCTCAGTTTAAAGTCTGCTACTTGTTGGCATTCTTAGTTATGTTTCAGTGTAAATTCTCTGCAGCATCACAACCATACCATCCTCTCCTCTCCTCTTTAGCACTGAATTTGGGGGTTGGAAAAAGAGGAACAGAAAATACTGGGAAGAAACTCTGCTTAGTCTTCAAAATTAAGAATATTAGGAATGTTATGGAAACTAGAGGACTCCTCTGGGAGGTGAGTCATAATTGAATTTTCATGCTTGAATAAAGAAATATGATATCAAATATTTAGCAAAAAAAACCTTTAATCTAGCAGCCCATGTAGTTAGCAAAAAAACCAAAAAAAACTACAAAAAACCAAAAACCCACAGAAAACAAACAAAAACCCCCCAAAACAAAACCAAATGGAAAAAATGTAAAATAATTACAAAAAAATCTTCTCCATTCTCAAAGAGAGAGTAGCCTGATGTTTTTACATTGATGGGTTCTTCAGAGAATAAAAGAGCCCCAAGTCTAAGCTCCATCTGGGTCTTATATATTAGAAAATACCTAGAATTTCTGAACCAAAAAAAACCAACAAGCTTTATAAAGAGATTTAAAATTCATATGCATAATATTCAGTATGTAGAGAGGCAGACTTCACACATCAGAACAAATGTTTTATACTACAGGGAGAAGACACAAAATAATACCTTCTTGCAAATTTCTAAGACGTCGATCTAGAGATGCATGGCTTCCTGCTTTCCCAAGAACTTCAGGGAAAACAAAGAGAACCATTATAACAGTCTTCCTTAGAAGAAAGGAGTATGCACCATTACCCATCCTCTCTTTTGAGTGTAAATGGGCAAGCAATAAAAAGAAAGAACGAATAAAAACATATTAACAGAAATATCCAAAGTACAATTCAGTTCAATACATAAGCATTTGTTTTGGAGAAGTTCAGTGTAATTAAACAGCCATTCTACCCAAGTAAAGATGATTTGGAAAGGTGTTTTATTTCCAGGAAAACCTTGCAAAAGATGTTAGGTTCATTAAAATAACATTCCAAAGTAAAACTGCTGTGCTTGCACTTGTCCTGTGTTTTTAATATTGCATATTCCTCCAACTCTTGGCTATAGCTTCACTGACAGCTAGATATTTAGCAAATAAGAAAAGTTCAACAGAAAGTACAGTGGCATGAACAGTAACATAAACAATAAAAATTCTTGGTGTTCACAGGTAGAAAGTTACAGTAAAATTAACAGCTTCTCAAGCCAGTAAGCTACTCCCTATTTTGTTGAGACTTAGCTTCCAAAATTGCAGTCAACAAGAAGTATCATTAAATCATAGATCAACTTTCACAGTCTCACAATGTTTGCGTTCATGCTACACTATGGATGCTAGCTTTGGAACAGGCTGCAGGGAGCTGCAGAAACTGCAGGCCCATGACCTCTCAGTCCTGCCTGAGAAGCTAGCCTGGGAATTCAAAGGAGAATTTCAAAACAATCCTTAGAGACAGAAAACAACTGCCAGGTGCTGTTTGTCTGTCCTCTTGTTTTCCTTGCAGGAGAGAGTCAGGGGAGAGTGAGCCCCCCTGTCCAATGATGGTGATGTAGCACTTTACTAACCAATAAGAGTTTCTTTTCTGTACCTTCCACGTACCAGTCTATAAAAAGCAGGCCTGAAGTAATAAACCAGAGAATTCTCGTGTTGAAACTCCCTTGAGAGTTTGTGTCGTTCTTTAAAGCCGTTCCAAATCAGAACGACACTACACATATACAGAAATATGTGTGTGGGTCATGGCAGGTGACAGAGAGCTGAAACAGGTTGCCCAGAGGTTGTGGAGTCTCCCCCGCTGGAGATATTCAAGAACCATCAGGACACAATCCTGTGCCATGTGCTCCATGCTTGAGCAGGGAGGTTGGAGAAGATGACCCACTGCAGTCCCTTCCAACCTTACCAACAATGTGATTCATTCTGTGAATACTAACGTGCCTTCAAAAAGGATTGAAAGTTAATCCATCCTTTTGGCAGTACTTTTAAATGTTGGACTTTTAAATGTCTAACGCTGCCCTAAAATAAACCTTCACTATGGCTCTCCAGTCTTACCCAGAAATGGAAAGAGTACCAAGGACAACAGAAGATAAAGACGAAGTTTTGTCCATTTCTGATCTGAATTTTCAAGGTTCATTCCATATGAATTTGTGGGAAAATCTTCCAATATAGGCTACAGGTAAAGTATCATCAAAATTAATTACTGTGTGGAATTCTGGTGGCAATTTAGTAAGATATCCCATATCCTTATTGGAAAAAGTTTTAGAATATTACTACTTAGACTACATGACAGCTACTGCCCTCCATTACCAAGACCCAACCTGTTAAATCTGGAAAACATGGGAGCCCACAGTTAAACATGAAACACAAATGGTAAAACTACAGAAACAGAAGAAATTATTATCTGGTCAACCTTAACTATGTCACGAGCTTATCCTCCCCTTTTCTTGACTGCTCTCTGTTTTGTTTTGTTTTTTTAATTACTGTCTTTTATCTTACTTTTAATTCTAGCCAATCTTCAGGAATCAGTAATATTTAAACAGTTCATCAGTTTTGGAAGAATACATAATTTTATCTGAAGAGCAAAAATCAACTAAAGAACTTAAACATTTAAGTGCAACCAACCATCACTAGTAACTTTAGCTTTTACTATGTGAAAAACAGCTTCTACAGCCACAACTAGAAGCTTGCTTGTACTAAGATTTCAGATATGCAATAGATTTTTAAAAAACTAGCTTATCTCTTACTTTAATGCTTTCTTTTATCTGGTCTATTCATAAAATTTGCAGCAATTCATTAAAAATTACTTGTTATATAATCTGTGTATTTACCTACTGAAGTTGAACAAATTAAAACAATTCGCATTAGGCTGTCAATTTTAGAGGTCAGCACCAATACAATTACACCAGTTTCAAAACAATATAACAGACTGGAAACTCCAGCTAATCCAACTCTATCCCTGACTGCATTTATTTGCAAACACTGCAAGTATTTGCCCCTCATAAATTTTGATTCAGGATCTGTTCTATCGCAAACATACCTTTCCGTGTTTTCTACATGCTTCAGAAACAAAGCAGCTCTTCTGTAGAACCTGACCTAGTGCCAGAAGATTGAGCAAACCACTGATGGAGGAAGTGTTCTTGCTTTTATTTAACTGCTGCAGTCACATTATTATCAGTTAGTAAGGTTGTGTCTACGCTTGGGGTTTTTTAAACCAGAAATTACTTTAGGGGTATTTAGGAGTTTTTCTGCACTCCACCATGTTCTCCATCCCCTGAAATCATTCCCCAGGAAAGTGACCTTCTCAGTAAGAAACTTGATCTTACAGGTATCAAATGACCTGAAAAGATCTTTCAGCAGTTTGGTCAGGATAACATTAATAACTCAGCCCACAGGAGAATATTATGTATCAAAGCCCATGTAAATTTGATGAATGTGGATTGCAAAGAAACTGACAAACCCCCAACATTGTTCACCAAACAGTAAATGAATGAATTCCAACCGATTATGTCTGCAGAACCATGAACTGTCAGGTGGGAAGACTCCTCAACTTCTTCAAAAGGTTGCAATTCGGTATTTACCACAACGGAAATGCATTTTCTCAGCCTGTATCTGAAGCTACTCAAAAGTGTAAGAAATTTCTTCTATTACCCTCTTTTTTCATATCCAAGTAAGCTATCACAGCAGCTACACTACCATAAAAACATATGAAGGAACCCTATATACCAATACATACACAGTATATGACAATATACATATTAAACTGAAAAACAACTACACACATAGCTTTGAAACATTCTAATGAACTTAAATTTGACGTGTATCTCACAGCTGTGGGAAAGGAATTCTGATTTAATGTAATCAGCATTTTTATTTGAAATGCAAGTCACACCTTCTTAATGCATACTCGTAAGGCACCTCAGAACCCTATGCATTTACCTCACATTTATGAGTTACATGCTCTTAGTTGTTCTAAACAGATAAAGACTAATGGAATGCTGAGTCAGCAAGTTAGCCAGTACAAACTCTATGTTTCATGGTTAAGGCTGCTAAAAAAGTAACATCTTGTACAAGAATTTCCTTCATTAAACTGCACATAGAATATACCCATTTCTAAAACCAAGGCTATGTTGTACAAATAACTATAGACCTCTAATTAAGAAAACTATATTATATAGAAACATTTAGCTTTGAATAAAGAAAAATCTTCAAGATCCTTCACATCTTTCATCCTCTCAGCACAGATCAGGAGAACATCCTGTTTTGGATGTGAGTGGCATTTTTTTTCTTTTTCACATCAATTGCCTTACATATGTCAGCAGTGTAGGTTTGGCAGTCTTCAAAAAATCAAATTTTTGAAACTGAAAGTGTCACAATCTATAGAATACTTTTTAGTAGGAATAATCTGAATACTTGCTCTAATGGAAAGTTACCACAGGGAAAAAATAGAGTTTTTGCTCTATCCCCACCTTATGGCTAGAAAAAGAATTTTTCTATTACAGCATACATATTTCTGGATTTTTCCTTTACTGAATGACTATAACCAGAAAACAGTAACTATTTGTATTATGAAACTTCAGATTATTTTTCAGCAGTCACACACTTCTCCACATAAAACCACAATGAAACTCTGAGGCATGAATGTCCTCTCTAGCACCTGTGTTGATTTTCTGACTCAAAACAACAGAGACAACTTTACATTCAAACAGAAAAGTGATTAGTGGGCCCTGATCCATCAAGTATACAAGTTCATTTATTCATGTTGACACCATTAGGAGTTAGGTCCATAGATCTAACCTTCACTTGACTAGGTCCATATACTTATATTGCTCTTAATATTCAGAGTTTTTAGAAGTTTTAAATATAATAATCAAGTGATTTATACCACTCAGAAAATATTAGACTTACATGCTCTACAAAATCAAAGCACAGTATGCGTGAATGCATGCTGTGACTGTGAGCTGGAATGGGGCATACTGCTCACCAGAAGACTTACTCAAGTTGGCAAACAGCAGATACACTCTCACCAGTCACTCCATAGTGAAATGAAACTAAAATAGCAGGAGCACCACTCTCTTCCCTCACAGTCATCTGCTGATCAACACTTTCCTTCTTCTTTTGTGGCTTAATCAATTGTGATACTACCCTGGCCCAGGGTCTAACACTAGCCACATCAACACCTGAAAACCAAGATAAGGGCTACCAGAAGTACTTTTACCAAGTTCTATTTCTTCATCACTTTACCCTCTTTCACTGATGATCAGAGTGAAAAGGCAGGGTAGGTTCTATTTCTTCATAACTTTACCCTCTTTCACTGATGATCAGAGTGAAAAGGCAGGGTAGGATGTGAAACAGAACATGGGGAAAGTTGCAAAGCAGAAAGAATAGAAAAAACGGATGTGCCTCTAATTTTTTAGAACATCCATCGTGCTTTCTGAGGAAATGAGGAGTTTTAATTGCATTGACAGAGCTCCTCTCCTTCCAAAAAGCTCTAGAATCTTATGCTTAAAACCAGAGGAAATTCAATATTGAGTCAGTTGTTTCAGAACAATAAATTTCTCAAGGTTTCATGAAAACAGCTGAGCATCACCATGACTCTTCCCTCAAAAATCCTTGCCTTTTTCCTCTGAATGGCAAAGAATCAACACAGGAATTCAAATAACACAACTTAATTAGGTCTTCTACTACAGATCTAGTTTAAAAAAAAAAATTTATAGAACTACATGCTTTGATACTTTGCCATTAAACAGGGACATGACACAGGAATGAACTATCACTATAGCCTCCAAGTTTATATTAATTGTATTGTTTATGGGTATTTAGACAATACTGCTGTAAGTTTTAATTTTAAAAATCCAGTAAGGAATACTGCATAGAGAAGAGACCCTAGGTATTATACATGAAGGAGAACAGAAAAGCTGCCAAATAGGAATATAATTAACCTTCTGGTGAACATTCAAGAATATACTAGAAAAACACAATAGCATTTTACATTTCTAAAAGCTTAAGCCAACTTCATTGGCCCCATTAATTTTCAGTAAGTATTTAGCTGAGGTTTAGGAGAGAAACCTGAACACGGTCCAAGCTACCCTGGTCTTCTTAATACCTGCCTGCTCCAGTTATTACAAAACATTCACAATGTACTATCAAAGTCCCTCTACTGTTAAAAAGAGGCAGCTTCTTAACCATGAATACAGGCCAAAACCACTGTACAAAATACTTTAAAAGTACACTGGTGGTTGATTTTAACCCTTTTTTGCCTTCCATTCTCCAACAGTAGCTGATCTACTATCTACTAAATGTATGTATACTAAATCTATCTACTAAATGTATGAGAATATTCCATTAAGCTCAGAGTGAATCTTGCTCCTAGGAAAAAATCAAAAAAGAAAAAGCTAAAGTGGATATCAAAACAAGTTCCCAACAAAGCTATAGTACTCAAACAATTGTACAATGAGGAAGGTATGTGATTATACAAGACTCTAAGAAAATATTTCAGGGAAAATTAAGAGAAAACATTTGTAAAGAAAATCAAGTGTTGCAATAAAATTGTTAAATCAAAGACAGTAACTAGAAATAAAATTATAAATATGTAGCTAGATCTTCTTTATTCCTGAGAATGTACTTTAGATTAAGTCCACATATCCTCTACATGTGTATGTTCTTGGCCTTCTTTGTGGATTCCAAGGAAGTAAGAGAAGAAAATGCAGAATAAAGAATATAGTCAACCCTTACAAGAAGCTGAATGTACTAAACTCTGTCAGTCACCTAAAGCAGGAGAGTAATTCTTCCTTCCTTTTTGCATACTGGAAGAGGATGACTTTTCAAAGGTTATACAGCATTTTAAAAAGTACATGGACATGATATGAAATTATAAGTACTGGCACTGCTACATAAGACTACATAAAACTACATACATAGACTACAAAAATATTCCTAAAATGCTTTTTTTTTTTTCCTGAGTTTCTAGAATATACTTGGTAAGGTGTCAAACAAAATTAGGCTACTCAATGCATAACACTTTTAAAGGTTCTTTATTTTAAGAATAGTTCACTGTGCACATCAAGGATCAGCTACCATATAATTCCACAAAACTGCATTATCAGCTCAAACTCTAAGATTCATCTATAACTTTATTTTTTTTTTAAGCAAAGTGTTCAGTAAATGATTACAAATATCAGAATAGGAACAGAATATTATATTAAGAAGACATTTTTGCATAATGTACATTTACAGACTTCTGACAAGTTAAGTATGACACTCAAAAGAGGGAGGAAATAGCTTGTCACTCATGTCAACTTATCTTTGTTATTTTTACAAGATCTAACTTCAAAAACATCAGCTGTGCCAGATCTTTCCTTTTTCATAACCTGTGCATCTGTCCACACCGACTGAATTAAAGACCACCAAGTTGTCACATATACTACATCAACAGGTCAGCTTAAGAGTTCAGACCATGATTTAAAATAGCAATTATGTATTCTTTCCCCAGAACTCAGAAGTTTTAATCTACTTTTCAAAGCAATTTTAAAATTATCAAGACATTTATAAATAAACTGAAGACAAGGTATTTAATATACTTGTTTCTACAGTAATTGTTTTGAAAGCCATAATTTTGTTTAGCTAGTAAATCTGCTCTGAACTGCACAATCTATACTGGATTTAGTGAAACCTGTTGAGTTTTTTTTAACTGCTGTTCCCTTTAAGAAGTTTCACACTTTTAGTAATAAATGCCAGATTGTACCCGAAGAATATCTATGGTACAAGCATTCCTCCATCATTATGAAATAAGGTACATCAAAAGTCTTAAATGACAAGTGATACACAGTTTAAAATTATTCATGAAGTGTATGAAAATATACATTCTAAGATTTTTTAATTTTTTTTTTTTTTAAGAAACAGCAAGATAGTCAGGAGATAGATATCAACAAAACTACATAGTTCCACAAGTGCTACACAGCTGGCTTACAGTATAACTCAAGTTATTCAGAAAACATGAAAAATGTCCTTTAAAATTCCAGTGGTCTGTTTTCTAGCCTCTGCTTTTCTTTAAAATAACCTGCAAAGGGAAAAAAAGAAAAAAGTATATATATCAATACAATTCAGGCAGCAATAGTGCTCTAGAACCATCAGTAGATTCCTTGAAGTTCTTACCCTGTTGGGCCTAGACAAAGAGAAAATAAGGTTTGCAATAATACAGCTATTATGCTCGATTTTTGTTTGCAATGCCTTATTTCTTTCTATAACAAAAGCACACAGACCTTTGGAAGGACATTTTTTGGTTTGGAGTTTAAATTGAAAAATGAACTTCAAAGCCCAAGTGGGACTATTTAAGTGTTAAAATTATTAAAATACAGGCAGTTTTTCCTTTCTTCTCACCTTAAAAAAATAAATGGAGCACAAAAATGTTCAAAAACTGTTAAGATTGCAGTTAAAAAGAAACCATAAATGTGTAAGACTCCAACTGCAACATTCACTTGGCTACTCTACATATCCTGTATATGTTTCTGTTACTATAGTAATAAGAAAAGTATCAAACTAAACTTTTCAGCAGACAGAAAAAAAAAATAGTGAAAATAAACAGAAGCCACAGGATCAAACTATCAGGTAACATCAAGTTTTGACCTACCAATTTTCTCAGCAGGAGAAGGGGGTTAAATAGATAAAATAAAGAGACTGAATTCCTTAATGACATCAAAGTAAAGCAGACGTATCCTAGGGAGTGAAATGAGCTACAGAATACAAAAGCATTTCAGTTTTATTTTGACATCCTTTCTAGGGAGACAAAGTAGCATTAACACCTTCCCCTTTCTCTTCTTTTGCATGTACACAAAACTCACCATGCTCTGCAATGCCGTGAATTCCTTCTTCACAGATATTCATACAGCAATTTTTGTTATACTGAACTACCTATATAACAATCCACAGTCTAATTCTCCCTCCCTTAGCTCTTTCTTTGCCAAATACATCACACAAAGTATGTTTGTTCAAGAAGTATCCACACAATGTTGCCAGAACCCACTGTGAACTTATTTCAGACTAAGCAGGTAAGAACTGAAGATGTAAGAAAGGTATTTGAACCTCTCTACTGTTTCTCACTTGTTCCATAAAGCTTCACTTATATCACTGAAGTTAAGACAGCATGCTTCCTTGATGTACTCTCAGCTGAAACAAGGATCCTCCAACTTTGGACTGCCTTTCAGGCCATGAAGGCTTGCTGGCAAGACCATTTTGCAGACTTACCCATATATTGAAATTATGACTTTAAACAGGGAATAATCAAGAAAATTGGGTTATATTTAATAGGGCAAGGAGAATTAATTTGTTGTCTTGGTAACAGTAAATTATGCCAGTGATGGACAAAGAATATTAAGTGTCTATAGGTTCTGAATTATAAATCAAATATCAACTTCAACACAGAAAGCTTTTGTACATGCTGTCATAATACATTTTCCATTATACCAAAATAAAAAACATTAAAATGTGCTAATACCTTCGCTGCAGATATGGTGTGTTCAGGTTTAATTATTTTACTTTTGTTCTCAAAAGCATTTGTCCGGGCTTCTTCTGCTAGCCGATGGAGAAACAGTAAGAAGTTCAAATGAACCTTTAAAATAGAGAAAAAAAAATTAGTCAGCTTTTTAAACACAGTTTGATTTTTTAAAGATTCATTGTTTGCAACAGAAAATTTGCATATTAAGACTGCTTCCAAATTCCTGAAAGGTGTTCTCAGGAAAAAAATTTATCACTCAGTTCAAGCCTCACTATATTTCTAAGACATTCCCTTCATGCAAGACTCTTGTAAACAGAGTTTAAATTTAGTATACGTAAATGGTAAAAGTGCTTTAGAAATGATCATGCAAACCACAGCTGATCTAAAAGGAATAAATCTGATTTTTATTAGCAGTTTTTAATAATAAAATGCAAACACAAATATCAGAGAATAAGGAGCCTTTTTGCTTGCTAGTAAATATAGTCAATTTTCAGTGACTACAATGGCCAGACTTTTACAGACAGCAAATTCATCCCTGTCTTATCGCCAAATGGACCACAGACAAGTTCAAGGACTTCTGCCCCTTTCCAGTGTAAAGGGACATTGACATTAATTTCTCCAGAACTTGGAATTCTCCAGTGTCAGGAGGTTCTATCCATTTTTCCCCTGTTCATCACTTAGATTTTTCACATTAAAAGAACTGGTCAAGCAATATTCCGTTCTGTGCAGAATGCTGTTCTGCTGATACAGAGGCAGGAAAAAATTGCAGCAGGCAAGGAAGGAACTGCTCCAGCGTGGACTAAAACTGCTAGCCGATAGCACATTTGTGTAGTAATTAAACAAGGAGCTATAATAGAAACCTCTAGCATTATACAGACACTATATGAACTATTTTAATAATCCATCCTGAAAAATTGATAATTGCACCTTTTGTAAATTAAACTTTCTAAACAACATCACCTCTGCTACATAAAGTGTACAAATTACGTTTTCATTCAAGAGCTCAGAAAAATATTACTGCAATATATGAATTTTTTTTTTTGTATGAATAAGGTGATATATTTATTCTGCAATACCTTATCTGTAAAGTCTGGAAAAATGTAATGTGGAAAGTTACAAATTAAGAGTTTACAGGAAATACTTTGGCAGTTGGTTTTCAGCACAAAGAATTTGTTACGAGACATGGTCCTGGTCATAAGAACTCTGTTCATATGAAAAGCATTTTAGGTGGTTTTTTTTTTAAATATCCTGAACTAAATGAAGCCAGAGTGCAATAGATAAATTTACATAATATTTGACATCATTTGGAAGCATCCACTACACAAAAAGCAGATGTTCGTGCAGATTTATTCCACCAAATATAAAAGCTGCTTTAGAACAATTCTTTAGTTATTCACACTGAAATTATCTCCAACAGAATCAAGCAGCAGCACTAAAATAATGTTCAACATTAGAACTCTCATTATTAAACTTATCAACATGGAGATTAGATTTCTGGAAACAACCTGGAAGAGAAGTGAGAGGTGGAATAAAAGCTTCCGTACTTGCATGTCCTTCTTCTGAGATACCTAAAGGCAAAACTGTGAATTTTAAAACCACATTTAAAAACTGCATCTTCTCTCAGAATCACAGTACCTTTATTTTCGTATTTTCAAAGTGAATTGCTGCATGTGGAGAAGCTTCCCCTGTACTCCAATAGATTTAAATAGTCACATAACTAAAATCAGAATATTCCACAACAGAGCACACAAGTTAATAAATATTCAAGATTATTCAAGGCAATAGAGAAAGGTTAGTGAAAGGCAGAATGACTGAATACCATGAATTACCAACATGTAACTAAGCAATACCGTATTTGTTTAAAGACATTGCTTTACTACATATCAAATTATTGCCCTTCTGCATAAAATTTTAAAACAGTTTTGAACTAACTACTCATGAAAATCACCTTACAAAACAGAATATTACTTTCCAGAAAAGAAAGAACTTATGTAAAAAATTCACACCACTGTTTACACAACAACTTCCACACACCTGTTCAACAGAACTGTGGAACAGCAGGGACAACCACTGCAATTTTGTTTTACTACCATAACTTCAAAACAATTCTCTAGACTGATATTTCACCTCAATGCACACTTATTAATCATTCTATGGTGATAACAAATTAAAGAGACTATTCAGTGCAATTCATTAAGCTTTTCCTGCGATGGAAACATACATGTGCCCTTCAAGCATAAAAGAAGCAGCCAAGATCCTGCTTTTCTTCTGTAATTGCAAGCTAGAACAAAGCTTGCATATTTTCTTCTCTGACCATTGGGGGAATATCTGAACTTCAGTACTAAAATCTTTACCTCTTATTTTCAAAAACAGCCTTGAAAAAACCTGAAACAATATTTGCATCTCTTCATCTGAAGATATTATCAAACCCCTTAAAGAAAAAAACAAAACAAAAACAAAAAGCTTCCTGAGAAAGGCTGATGAAATTTGATAGTTACACTGCGCAAAGAGGTAGATATTAACACTTAGGGGACAGGTTCTGACAAAACTTCAGATTTCGAGAAGAGACTCGATCAAAGATGAAGAAACCTTATTCAAGTATTTAACAAAATTATCTGAATTCTTATGCCTTTCAAACTTGTTAGTTACGATCATGTAAGAAGATATTTGTTTAAGTAAAAATAATCACCGAAGGGAAAAAAGAAAGCAATCTGATTTCTCCTAAAGCAGGCAGACCACTTTACTGGAATGGGCACATACTGCAGTAGATTCAGACATAAAGCATGGATCGCTCTGGAAGATAGCCCAGAAACTGAACTAGCACTTTTCTCATACTTCCCTTGAGAAGATATAAGCTCTCTGCTCAAAATGTATATGGCTCCATCTTGTTAAGACAGCTACTATATAAGTTTCTGATGTATGTGATCAAATCACTCTTACAGGGTTTGCAGAGAATAACACAGCACTAGAAAATATACTCTGAAAATTTGTTACTTGTCTTACTACACAATAAACTCCCCAATCCCTTTTTTTTTTTTTTTCCTTAAAAGAAGCATAATTTCAGCTGAGTTGATTATTTGGCCACCCAAATAAAGAGCTAAAGAGCTGTTAGACACATGCCTAGTTGAGGAACATCATGGACAACCACCACACCTGGACATTCTTGTTTAAAGGTAAAATAAAAAAGCCAACCCTTGTAATATAAAAGGCTGTGTAATTTGACATCACCAGAAGAGATAATCTAAGTTTCCATCACATTATTAAAATTTATTCTGTTCTCATCCTTTGTGTTGCAATGAACATTTGTGTAGCCATATTTTAAGCTGGATCTGATTGTTGTTGTTAGTTTGTAAACTTCAGTGAATTCAATTCACTCTGCAGCTCAGTGAACTTTAGCGCCAGGACCAGAAAGAGATAGGAACCAAAGGCCAATATTTGGAGGGATGTCCCACTTGCCCTTTTTCAGACAGCCACACTACCTTGAAGCCAAATTGTAATTACCCTGGAAACACAGACCAACTGTTACCAAGGATTAAAAAAAAAAGAAAAAAGTCTGATTGTGTGTGCATTTGATTAGTTGACTACTGCATTCCACTGAGTAAGCTTTGAGTAGGTCTGAGCATGGGTAGCAGCAAGGGGCCAGGTCCTTAGTCCATTAAAAAATCCAAAGGCAGCAGAAACATTAGGAAGAGATCATATTTTTATTGGTTCTACTCCATTAGAAAAATATTTAATGTTTACATTCAAATCTAAATACTCTCATGTAATTGCCACATTCATTCATTTTAATCTCATATTACTTATTTTCATTTTATATCTTTACATTTAGCTTCATATATCTAGATACCAACCTTCAAGATGCCTAAAAGACACAACTTTTATACACATAAAAAATGTGAAGTCAGGGTCCATACTAGTATACAACATGTGTTAATGCTTTAATGCTCTGAGAGCCACATACATTTGTAAACAAGAGGACATCACAATAGCACATCATAATTTAGCAAGTCTAAGTTATTTCAAAGAGTATCTTTTTAATGTTTTTTGGTTTTTTTTTAACATAGCAACTACCACAGCTGTCTTGAGGTCAGGTTTTCTTGCTGTAGTCAAATAATTTCCTGGTGAGACAAACCCTACCTGTGCTGCAAACCCCTTAGAGCAGGTCAGAAGCAATTCAGCTTTGTTGGCCTGTTTTTGCAAACACGGCTCTTTCAGCCCCACCTTTTTGGCAGGCGTTTTTAAACCGTGATCAGGACTCCAGCACCTTACCGGATCACTAACAAGATTTGTCATCCCACAGTTTAAAGCAGAGACTACTTAGATGGCCTTTTAAAAACATATGAGCACTCAAGCTGCCATAGCAGCTCAGCAACTCATTGATCACAGCTCTGACTACCTGCACACCCGAACTGAATTACACAAACACCTGCACCTAGCAGCCACATAACCCGAATTGCTATTTCTCGGTGTGTCTACACCAAACTCTTTCAAACATCAGCGTATACATGGAGTGACACACAAGCCATGCATCAGCCCGTTCCTGAATCCACAAGATCACTGTCAAAGACCTACAATACAGCGGCCACCAGCAAAGCGAGAGCGGCAATCTCTGCTTTTATTTTCTCCGTGTATTTTCTCATACAGGACAAAACAATCGCCTGTCCCCCAGGCTTTGCCGCCCCGCTGCCTGTGGGTCCCTGCAGAATCACCATTAGTAGTAACTCGACATGCCGTCACACCCGAAGTGTTCCAGGGCGCACAGGCCAGAGCACTTAGGGAGTAAGCGTCCCTGTTTAGGGCCGGCTGCTCCCGGACTCCCCGGGGCAGCCGCAGCCTCGCCTCTCCCCCGCCCCTCTCCTTCCTCACCAGCAGGTCGGCGTTCGCCGCCAGGCGTAACTGCGGCTTGTGCTTCTTTATTATTTTCCGCAAAGTGCTGCGAGGCGCCGTGCTCCTCATCCTCCTCCTGCTACTTTCTTTCCTCTCCCTCTCCTTCTCCTTCTTCTTCCTCCTCCTCCTCCCGCCGCTCCCGCCGCGCGCGCGCCGCCCTCGCTCCCTCCGCCGTTCGAATCCGCCGCCCTCGCGCAGCCGCGCGCGCCCGCCGTGACGCAACTTCCCAACGGCCGCGCGCAGCACCGCCCCTCGCGCCGCTCTCGGCCCCGGCGCTTCCCCGGGAGCCGCGCCCAGGAGCCGCACAGGGGCTGCGGGGACAGCGTCCCGCCGGGCCCGGCCCCGCCGCCCGCGTGGCGCAGGAACGGGGAGCGGCTCTCCCCGGAGGGCAGGTGCTCGAGAGACGGGCGGGTCCCGGCGGACACCGCCACGACCGGTCCCCTCGCGAGCCCCTCCGTGTCGGTCCGCTTCCCTTGCGAGCGAACCGAGAGCTGGCTTTAGGCCTGGTTCTAGCGAATTATCCGCATCTCTGCCCGGGCCTTTTCAGTGACATTGACGGGAAGCCGAGCGGGCGGTTCCCCGACTGCCGTTTGCGAGCCCTGGGCCGGCCGCTGCCGCATGAGGGGATTTGCCGAAGCGCAGGGAAGGCGTCACGGGTCAGAGGCGCTGTCACGGCGCTGCCTCAGCAAACCTCGGGCGGCGGATTTTAAGTTGGCGATCGCCGCCCAGGTGTGCCGGTATTTCCTTGCCGCAGAAGCCGAGGGAGTTGTACAGCACGCTTGTGCCCCCCTTTGATGGTGGGACCCTGCTGGGAGATGGGACAGGGCTGCAGGGCCAGGAGCCTAATTAGCACCATAATCTTAGACTGAAAGGAGCCTGGAGTGATAGTTGCGTTCTGCACGTAAATCTGGACAAAATCCTGCTTTAGTACACGTAGGCATTGACTTACTGCTACTCAGAAACACACAGTGGTTCTGAAATCGGCCACCACTTTACGTGTCATCCTTCCTCCATCATCTGTCCCTGTACTCCTGCTTTAGCTGACGGATGCTGCTGACTGAAATACGGGTTTCCCCGCAGAGGGGCCCCTGTAGCTTGGCATTCTCAGTGTATTTGGGCGGTGTGTACTTAGTTGGAGAAGGGGTCAGGATTTCATACTGAGGTATGGGGATTTTCAGAATATTTATTAGGTTTTTTTGTTTTCTTTGGCCTATAGGAAGCTTGCAAATTTAAATGTTGATAAGATAAATATATCGTCTTAATATGTTCAAAATACCAGCACCCAGATATGAATCAGTTTTATTGAAGTATCTTCTTTAGTCTGTATGGTTTAGTATTTTAGATAATTTTACAATATGCACAAAATGTAGTCCAGATAGAAGTATGATATCTGACAGCAGGAGAGATTTTAAGATTTGCCAGTTCTTCATACTCCGTCAGCTATTTCAAAATGATGCTTTGTTCTTTCAGTTTTGACTGTCATTTGCCATTAATCGTCAACAGCAATGTTAATCTTAAAGTCGGGGTCTTAACATTTTTTTTCTGTGAAAGAATAAGCACACTAACGCGCAGAACTTTTTTGTACAGTTTAATAATAGTCACAGTTAATGTCTGAGCAGCACTGCTGCAAGTAAACATTTGGGTTTTTTCAGTTAACTGAACCTCTCTGACTCAGGAGCTACATAGGGTCATATGCTGTAATGCTCATAATATACACTCAAAAACTTGCATCGGGATCAGCAATAACTCAGCATGTCAGCAGATTCAAATCTGCAGCTGGCACAGATCAGTAGTTCCACTGGACCTTACACGAGCTGAGAACTGGGCCTTAGTATCTTGCCCTGTTGGTGGGAAACTGGTACGGGCAAGTATTTTACAAACTGTAAGAACTGCAAAGGTGCCTCTACTGTAGGTCTAAAACTATTAAAATACACCACATAAATTTGAAACTGTGCTGTGACCTGCATAAAACAACAGAAACTGAGAGTCAAGACTAGTAACTGTATCTTTTAGTCATGTGCTTGCTATGTAGACAATGACTGAATAATGAAATCTACTATTAAGTGTAATATTGTTAGAGTTTTGTTGGTTCTGATGGTTTTATATTTCTAGTGGACTTTTTTTGGTGTTGCTTTTAGCCACAGAAAATATAATTTAAAGTGCTGGCTCAAATCTACATATTTACCAGATTTCCTTACTTATTAGGTTTTGAAAAAATTGTAATAGTTACTTCAAGCAATTGATAACAGTGGTCAAATGTACATGTAATAAATTAAATGTATGTAAATTATATGTTATGATTTACTGAACAAACATGAAATTCAGTATTTCAGATTTATCCTTGAATTTATATTTTAGGCTATTTATCAATAAATATTGCTGTAAATATGATTTTAGTAGCTTAATTTTAATACACAAATATTGTAGGAAAAGAAAAATTATACTTCTGTGCATTATGCATTGCAATGGACAGGAATAATTTAATAGTTAATAAATTCATTAAAAATCACAACTGTTTCGATTATTGGTCTCTATTAACGCAAGGATTAATGATGAGATTACAGTGAATCAGAAAATGCAGTATCATTATATTTCTGATTTTGAAAATGACTGTTTTCTGTATTTCTGACAAATCCATAATGTTCAGTTATAATATTATGAAATATTTAAATAAGTAAAAGAATAATGAAATTGTATTTTAACATAATTATTTGAAAGTTGGAATTGCTCATTTTTTCATACTTGTGCAACTTTATAAAAAAGGCAATTCTGTGCCTTATAGGCAGATTTTCATATTTTACCTGTTTAAAAGCTGCAGCAGTTTTGAATCCATTTTTCTACAAGCAGTTGCCTTGTTTCCAAATAACGTTTCAAGAATTTCATATTTTTCTTCTTTTTAGGAACTGCAGTTTTTAAACATGCATTAGTTAATTTTGTGAACTTCAGCTGCAGCACAACATCTTCCCAGTTTTCCAGCAATGCTGAGCTGTGTTTTAGAACTAAAGGCATTGTATGGGACTGATGATTAGAGCAAGGAAATTTCAGCAGTTAAAATAGTACCATCCGTGTCTGACTTCTTCAGGAAAACAGTCATTTCATGTTCCTTTTTATTTATTTTAATTATTTTTTTTAATACAGGCAATTTCAGTGATATTATTTTGTCACTTTTGCTCCCAGATCATGTGGGTTTTTTGAAAACATTTCCATACATTTCAGTGGCTAAAAAGAGGCCAAGTTTGGGGCCATCACTGCTGAACTGCAAACCAGTAAACATTTAGCTCTCTGTTTCTGTAAGGAGAGAGATGAATTTAAAGACTAATTTTGTCCACTGCTTTGGTGAACTGTAAGTTGAAATAAGGGTAATATTTGGAAATTAAATTAAAAAGCCATGTTTCCTTTCTGTCCTGAAACTTTTAAAAGTACATCCTAACTTGTTAAATTTGTTCTCCCAGCCTGTACTTCATAACTATTAGTTTAATTATTTTGGTTTTGGATTTTGACATTATCTTCAAACAAATTCTTCATCAGCTCTTCATCAAATCATAATTTTAAAGTCAATCTTCCCTCCAAAAATACCAAAAAATTCCATTTATAGAGTGCTATATCTTGAAATTAATAATCACATTTTATAAATTCTTGCTAAGCCAGAGGTCTGTCAGTTTATTCTCTAGTCGGTAGAGACTGTTAAATACTTTCTGGTGCTAATCCAGTTTTCAGTGGTTGATGAAAGACTTTGAAACATATCCTGGATATGGATGTCAAAGCCTAAAATCTTTTGATGTTTTGTTTGGTGATGAAAAGATATCTCTAAAACAGAACATAACAATTCAGCAAAGGTGAACTCTTCTATAGTGTAGTTGATAAGCTTGATCATAGTGATTGGGGCTTACAGACTGACTCTCCTGTTACATTTGTATATTCTTTCTCTTGGATAATTCAGGTGTGGTTGAATACTTTGGTAGAGAAACAGGAAAAGAGATAATACAAAGGAGCAAATTGTATGTTTTTCTCTCCTCTGTGGAACTTAAGGAAACATCTTGCTTGAAAAAGAAGGGGGAAACAGCAATTTTAACAAGAAACTTTTGCCTTGTGGCTGTCACTATTGATGTAATGACAATAATTTAATTGCAGCAATAAATACTAGTCAAAACTCTGGCATTCACCTTTTATTTTCATGAAGAAAGGAGAGAATTCCCTAGAATAAATTATTTTCATTGCTTTTGGGTTGTTTTTTGTTGGGTTTTTTTGTTGTTCTATTTCTATCTATGTTTCAGGCCCAGAACACTAAATAAACAAGAAAGGCAAAACATAATAAATTATATTTAAAATTGTGACTATTTGCTGATTTTAAAGTTTACCATTTAAGCTTCAGTTTCATTTTTAGGACATTCTGTGTATCAGCCCTCTGTATATCAGGCTCTAAGAACCTGTCTGAAGTCAGTTGACTTCCACAGGCCAGACACCATCTGTCTGTTGTGACTGCTTTGATTGCATTCATAAAATGAATGTCATTCATGCTGAAGCATATAAATCACAGCTCAGCAGTCACTCTTACCTTCAGAGATACTCCTTGTGCACTTGACATGCCATCAGCTAAAAGTGTATCAGTTTCACTGCTTTTCAAGTAATTTGATGCAGTATCACATTGGTATAACTGTCCATTACTTTATTAAAGTATGTAAGAGGAAAGTGTTTATTTTAGGTGTTTTCAATGAAAATCATAAATAATAAATTACACAAAAATTAGTTATTTTAGATACCCACTTTGTGTTCATGTAATTTTTCTAATTTTTTTTTTTTTAGATTGGTAGTTTATTTGCATTTTTCTCCCGGATCTAATATACCCATTTAATGCCAGTCCTGATTCCTCCTGCAAATTCCAGAAGGAACAGAGTATTATTCTCTTCGGGTGTCATGCTTGCAATGACTGCATACAAACCAGAACGATCTTCCAGCACCTCTGCTCTGATCAGCAAATCCAGACCTGCCAAAAAGACCCCCTTCTTTCAGAAACGTTTGCAAACCTAGACAGTATTCTGAAAAATGCCTGTTCTCTGCCTTAAAAATGCACATTTTATGCAAATGTGTTACAAACAGAGAAGAAAGGAGAGCACAAAATTTAATTATATTCCCCAGGATTTTACTTTACTAAAATCTGGCCTAATTAGCATTACATGTAATAGCAATGGCCACCTATAAGGACCTCAAAGATTAATAGATTAATTGATTACTCAACTGCCAACTTTCTAATTATATTTATCAGGGACAGTGGATCAGAAGAGTTGACCACAAGAAGGCCTGAGACTGATGGTTGCTTTTTTTCACTTTGTTCTTCATGTGAAGGGTAGCAACATCCTTTAGCCTCATTTCCCACAGGGTCCAGGCTTTTTCCCCTGTTGAGGGTTGTTTTTTTTTTCAGTCAGAAAGAAAGCCCTAAAAGTGTGATGTGCAATAGCATTTTTCCTAGTTCTTGATTAATTTCCCCTGGGTTATGTTATCTCTGAAACACAAAATGATGTGCTTTGGAATGTTCTGCTTAGCTGTACAACTATCTACCAATTTTCTGGCCACAGCTGCAGAGGAAAATGGGTGATCACAATTTGAGATGTCCACACTTGAAGCAAAAACTTAATCTCCTGCTGATTTTTCATGTTGCCAGCAGTCATCAGCTCTCCTAAAGCAGAGGCGGAAGTGTTCATTGGGCCAATGTAAATGAAAAATGCCCACTTCTTGCCTGGTACTGCCTGCATACACCATGAATGTACTAAAAGAAGGGATATATATGCATATTTGTTAACATTAAAGCCAGTTAGAAAACTAATTATGTGTATATCTCAGGTAAAAAAAATACAGTTAGTTATATTTTTTTAATTGATAAATAGTAGGTGATAGCCAGTGGGATGCCTGCCTGCCACCTGGTTTGCCCCAGTAACCCTGCTGATGGAACTAAATTTAAAAGAAACAACTAAATTAAAAAAGAAACAACAAAGTAAGAGACAGGTTATGTTTCAGATGAGGTGAATTGATTGCTGGAAATTTAAATCACATTTTTATGACAGAAGCCAACTCATAACATTATTGTTATATGTGAACATGGTAGAAAAAAAATGGAGAATGGCCATTGAAGTGAAGCAAGAATTTAAAGATTGCCTTCAGAGTGCATGGAATGCACATATACTACAAAAGGAACTACCATTAGTGCACAAAGTTGGCACGTATTGTGCTGTCAAGAAGACAGGAGGAGAAAAATAAGTAATTTGTATTTATCTATTTATTTAACCACTGTAATTAATAAGGGAGTTAAAAAAGAGAACATTTCAGATAATAAGCAAATAATGCAAATAAGCTGTAATCAAAATGTGGTTTTGCCACGAAGATTTTCAGAAGTTATTTATTAACTGCCAAAAGAATATACAGTCACCTGAGAATGAAGTAATATAATATATGCCAGTTTGCTGCAAATGGTTCCTCAGTGATCTGCTCTCTTTAGTATGCAGACATGAAATCATTTGTCTTCAAAATTAAGTTAAGAATTAATGATCTAATACAAACTATCGAGTGGGATGCAAAGTTCAACTACCTATTTTTTTCTGTGAAAAGAAAAATTATTGAAAACATTAGGCTTGTGCTAGTAAAAAATAAGCCCTCTAGAGAATTACAGCATTACTCTTTAGTTTTCATCATTACAGAAATGCTCGAATTTCTTTTGAGTACAGAGATCTTTGTCATGCTTTCTGCAAATTCACAAACACAATTTTTTTTCTTTTTTTGATAGTAATTATTAGAAAAATATAAACCTCTGTGAAACTATATTGTACTGAGAATCAGTAGTTTTCTGAAGGTACCAAAAGGAAAGTTTTAAAATGCTACTGCTGTAGCATAAAGGAAGGAAAAGCACTTCTTCAGAGAATATGGTGAAGTACAGGAATTACTAGATCCTTTTCCCTTCAGCTGGTTAACTGCTAATTTTATTCCTGGGAATGTAGTTTCAGGTCTGGGTTGTTTTTTTTTAATATCTTGCTATATAATATTTAGAAAGAAGCTTCAAAGATTAATTATCCATTGAGCTAATAATTCTTTCAATAGCTTAGAATCGGTCTGCCTTCTGGGGACAGTAACATTTGCAGTTTCAAATGCAATTAAATGGAAGTGGTATTTTAGAGAGTGAAAGACATACTTATTTGACTGTAAAACAATATTATAATACTATTTAATACTATTTAAATAAATGTAATTTATTTAAATTTTAATACTATTTAATACTATTTAAATAAATGTAACTTTGAGCACAGTTTTGCAGATAAACAGCTGCTGATACAATCTTCTTCTTTCCATACAGAACAAATAACACTTTCTTCAAACAGTGCTTGACACAAAGGAAAACAGCGAGGGTGTAGCACTTCAGGTTAATAAAACTAAAAGATAGCAGCTGTAGCCTTGCACAGAGGCAAGATGCTGCTCTCTGCTGTAAGAAACTGCATCGGAGCCTTAACCCACTACACCCAAGAATAGCCATAGTGTCTATGGGGATGCCATATCAAGTTTTCTTCCCCTGCCCTACATGACTGTATAAGCCTATTGTTAAGAAAGAAATACGTAAATGTATGTGGAAGCACCATAGACAGTAGAACTGGTTTAGTAAACAGAGGTGCAATACTGATTTTCTAGCCACATTGAGGCTCCCTACCTGAGCTTACATAGGGTAACTTAACTACCACAAAGCTAAGGAAAATATCTATTTTAAGCCAAAAGCCACACCTCTTGCGTCAGCACAAATACAATTACAATAAAACTAATACCATAAAAACACAGTGTGAATCATAACACAAATGCAAAATTTTTTGGAAGGAACACACTGTAATGTGAGCTGACACTTGGAAAACAGAAGTCAGCTCTAAGGTCTCTTATTTTTACCCTGGGTATTTTAAATTTTGTGTTTAGGCTTTCCTGCCTGAATAGTGGCAGAGTTTTGTTTTTAAGTGTACAGTGATGTTCATCATAGTAAGTAGGGTTGCTATGATAAAATTTTTAAGTACCTTCACCTGGGTAGGAGCTGTGGCTCCTTAATGTAACCAGTGATGCACCAATAGTACCAATTGTACTATGGAATGGTTCCCTTGGAGCAGGTCAGTAGCCTCACACTGCTGCTCATTGCCACCCTGACTGGTGGTGCTTTGGGCCTGTACAAACCAACTATTCAGTGCTGCCATAAAACAACACAATGAAAAGCATAAAATTGCTGTTTGGAGGCAGCTCTTTTGCCTAAAAATTTGGCAGGTATGTGCTTTTTCCATATGTTTTTTGTTTTGTTTTTTTTTTAAGGGCAATACATTGATTCTGAATGATGCTCTTCCTTGTAGAGGGAATAGAAATATACTTGTCATCAGGAGAATTTTTTTCAGCATGTTTTTCAAACTGGTGAAGAGATATTTGCTGTTTTGAAATATGTGTCTGCAGTTCTCTAGCAGTCTTCCCACTTTTATCTGATGATGTAGTGATATCACTAGGCCGACTCTTGACTGCAAAGTATCTTGGAAGAGAGCCAGGACAGGAGAATGAGGGGAAAAAAGCTCAAGCATATAAAGAATATAGGAACTAGATGGCCTAGTTTTTATGGGGGACTTTGAAATGTAAAGGTCATTCTGTGGAAGGCCTGTGCTCACTGATATGCTCAATGAGCATATCTCATTGATATGTTCCACATATCAATGCAGTGACTATGAGTAAGTGAAACAGATTAATTTATTAGTTAATTAAATTCATTAAAGATGGCTTAATTCTCCAACAAGAATTTGTAACATCTTTAC